>NW_027454450.1:0-78617 GCF_040206685.1 Ascaphus truei | reverse complement strand
CCTACATAACGCCCGTAGCCCTACACATCCCCCTCCCTCCTACATAATGCCCGTAGCCCTACACATCCCCCTCCCTCCTACATAATGCCCCTAGCCCTACACATCCCCCTCCCTCCTACATAACGCCCGTAGCCCTACACATCCCCCTCCCTCCTACATAACGCCCGTAGCCCTACACATCCCCCTCCCTCCTACATAACGCCCGTAACCCTACACATCCCCCTCCCTCCTACATAACGCCCGTAGCCCTACACGTCCCCCTCCCTCCTACATAATGCCCGTAGCCCTACACGTCCCCTCCCTCCTACATAACGCCCCTAGCCCTACACATCCCCCTCCCTCCTACATAACGCCCGTAGCCCTACACATCCCCCTCCCTCCTACATAATGCCCGTAGCCCTACACCCCCCCCTCCCTCCTACATAATGCCCGTAGCCCTACACCCCCCCCTCCCTCCTACATAACGCCCGTAGCCCTACACATCCCCCTCCCTCCTACATAACGCCCCTAGCCCTACACATCCCCCTCCCTCCTACATAACGCCCGTAGCCCTACACATCCCCCTCCCTCCTACATAATGCCCCTAGCCCTACACATCCCCCTCTCTCCTACATAACGCCCGTAGCCCTACACATCCCCCTCCCTCCTACATAACGCCCGTAGCCCTACACACCCCTCCCTCTACATAACGCCCGTAGCCCTACACATCCCCCTCCCTCCTACATAACGCCCGTAGCCCTACACATCCCCCTCCCTCCTACATAACGCCCGTAGCCCTACACATCCCCCTCCCTCCTACATAATGCCCGTAGCCCTACACGTCCCCTCCCTCCTACATAACGCCCCTAGCCCTACACATCCCCCTCCCTCCTACATAACGCCCGTAGCCCTACACATCCCCCTCCCTCCTACATAATGCCCGTAGCCTTACACCCCCCCCTCCCTCCTACATAATGCCCGTAGCCCTACACCCCCCCTCCCTCCTACATAACGCCCGTAGCCCTACACATCCCCCTCCCTCCTACATAACGCCCGTAGCCCTACACATCCCCCTCCCTCCTACATAACGCCCCTAGCCCTACACATCCCCCTCCCTCCTACATAACACCCGTAGCCCTACACATCCCCCTCCCTCCTACATAACGCCCGTAGCCCTACACATCCCCCTCCCTCCTACATAACGCCCGTAGCCCTACACATCCCCTCCCTCCTACATAACGCCCGTAGCCCTACACATCCCCCCCTCCTACATAACGCCCGTAGCCCTACACATCCCCCTCCCTCCTACATAATGCCCCTAGCCCTACACATCCCCCTCCCTCCTACATAATGCCCCTAGCCCTACACATCCCCCTCCCTCCTACATAATGCCCCTAGCCCTACACATCCCCCTCCCTCCTACATAATGCCCGTAGCCCTACACATCCCCCTCCCTCCTACATAACGCCCGTAGCCCTACACATCCCCCCCTCCTACATAACGCCCGTAGCCCTACACATCCCCCTCCCTCCTACATAACGCCCGTAGCCCTACACATCCCCCTTCCTCCTACATAATGCCCGTAGCCCTACACATCCCCCTCCCTCCTACATAATGCCCGTAGCCCTACACATCCCCCCTCCTACATAACGCCCGTAGCCCTACACATCCCCCTCCCTCCTACATAATGCCCCTAGCCCTACACATCCCCCTCCCTCCTACATAACGCCCGTAGCCCTACACATCCCCCCCCCTCCTACATAACGCCCGTAGCCCTACACATCCCCCTCCCTCCTACATAACGCCCCTAGCCCTACACATCCCCCTCCCTCCTACATAATGCCCCTAGCCCTACACATCCCCCTCCCTCCTACATAATGCCCCTAGCCCTACACATCCCCCTCCCTCCTACATAACGCCCGTAGCCCTACACATCCCCCTCCCTCCTACATAATGCCCGTAGCCCTACACATCCCCCTCCCTCCTACATAACGCCCGTAGCCCTACACATCCCCCTCCCTCCTACATAATGCCCGTAGCCCTACACATCCCCCTCCCTCCTACATAATGCCCCTAGCCCTACACATCCCCCTCCCTCCTACATAACGCCCGTAGCCCTACACATCCCCCTCCCTCCTACATAACGCCCGTAGCCCTACACATCCCCCTCCCTCCTACATAACGCCCGTAACCCTACACATCCCCCTCCCTCCTACATAATGCCCGTAGCCCTACACATCCCCCTCCCTCCTACATAACGCCCGTAGCCCTACACATCCCCCTCCCTCCTACATAACGCCCGTAGCCCTACACATCCCCCTCCCTCCTACATAACGCCCGTAACCCTACACATCCCCCTCCCTCCTACATAACGCCCGTAGCCCTACACATCCCCCTCCTCTCTACATAATGCCCCTAGCCCTACACATCCCCTCCCTCCTACATAACGCCCGTAGCCCTACACATCCCCCTCCCTCCTACATAACGCCCGTAGCCCTACACATCCCCCTCCCTCCTACATAACGCCCGTAGCCCTACACATCCCCCTCCTCTCTACATAATGCCCCTAGCCCTACACATCCCCCTCCCCTACATAATGCCCGTAGCCCTACACATCCCCCTCCCTCCTACATAACGCCCCTAGCCCTACACATCCCCCTCCCTCCTACATAACGCCCGTAGACCTACACATCCCCCTCCCTCCTACATAACGCCCGTAGCCCTACACATCCCCCTCCTCTCTACATAATGCCCCTAGCCCTACACATCCCCCTCCCTCCTACATAACGCCCGTAGCCCTACACATCCCCCTCCCTCCTACATAATGCCCGTAGCCCTACACATCCCCCTCCCTCCTACATAACGCCCGTAGCCCTACACATCCCCCTCCCTCCTACATAATGCCCGTAGCCCTACACATCCCCCTCCCTCCTACATAACGCCCGTACCCCTACACATCCCCCTCCCTCCTACATAATGCCCGTAGCCCTACACATCCCCCTCCCTCCTACATAATGCCCGTAGCCCTACACATCCCCCTCCCTCCTACATAACGCCCGTAGCCCTACACATCCCCCTAACTCCTACATAATGCCCGTAGCCCTACACATCCCCCTCCCTCCTACATAACGCCCGTAGCCCTACACATCCCCCTCCCTCCTACATAATGCCAGTAGCCCTACACATCCCCCTCCCTCCTACATAATGCCCGTAGCCCTACACATCCCCCTCCCTCCTACATAACGCCCCTAACCCTACACATCCCCCTCCCTCCTACATAACGCCCCTAGCCCTACACATCCCCCTCCCTCCTACATAACGCCCCTAGCCCTACACATCCCCCTCCCTCCTACATAACGCCCCTAGCCCTACACATCCCCTTCCCTCCTACATAACGCCCCTAGCCCTACACATCCCCCTCCCTCCTACATAACGCCCGTAGCCATACACATCCCCCTCCCTCCTACATAATGCCCCTAACCCTACACATCCCCCTCCCTCCTACATAACGCCCGTAGCCCTACACATCCCCCTCCCTCCTACATAACGCCCCTAGCCCTACACATCCCCCTCCCTCCTACATAACGCCCCCTAGCCCTACACATCCCCCTCCCTCCTACATAACGCCCGTAGCCCTACACATCCCCCTCCCTCCTACATAATGCCCCTAGCCCTACACATCCCCCTCCCTCCTACATAACGCCCCCTAGCCCTACACATCCCCTCCCTCCTACATAATGCCCGTAGTCCTACACATCCCCCTCCCTCCTACATAATGCCCCTAACCCTACACATCCCCCTCCCTCCTACATAACGCCCCCTAGCCCTACACATCCCCCTCCCTCCTACATAACGCCCGTAGCCCTACACATCCCCCTCCCTCCTACATAACGCCCGTAGCCCTACACATCCCCCCCTCCTACATAATGCCCCTAGCCCTACACATCCCCCTCCCTCCTACATAATGCCCGTAGCCCTACACATCCCCCCCTCCTACATAACGCCCGTAGCCCTACACATCCCCCTCCCTCCTACATAATGCCCCTAGCCCTACACATCCCCCTCCCTCCTACATAATGCCCGTAGCCCTACACATCCCCCCCTCCTACATAACGCCCGTAGCCCTACACATCCCCCTCCCTCCTACATAACGCCCCTAGCCCTACACATCCCCCTCCCTCCTACATAATGCCCCTAGCCCTACACATCCCCCTCCCTCCTACATAACGCCCGTAGCCCTACACATCCCCCTCCCTCCTACATAACGCCCGTAGCCCTACACATCCCCCTCCCTCCTACATAACGCCCGTAGCCCTACACATCCCCCTCCGTCCTACATAACGCCCGTAGCCCTACACATCCCCCTCCCTCCTACATAACGCCCGTAGCCCTACACACCCCCCTCCCTCCTACATAACGCCCGTAGCCCTACACACCCCCCTCCCTCCTACATAATGCCCGTAGCCCTACACATCCCCCTCCCTCCTACATAACGCCCCCTAGCCCTACACATCCCCCTCCCTCCTACATAACGCCCGTAGCCCTACACATCCCCCTCCCTCCTACATAATGCCCGTAGCCCTACACGTCCCCCTCCCTCCTACATAACGCCCGTAGCCCTACACATCCCCCTCCCTCCTACATAACGCCCGTAGCCCTACACATCCCCCTCCCTCCTACATAATGCCCGTACCCCTACACATCCCCCTCCCTCCTACATAATGCCCGTAGCCCTACACATCCCCCTCCCTCCTACATAATGCCCCTAGCCCTACACATCCCCCTCTCTCCTACATAACGCCCGTAGCCCTACACATCCCCCTCCCTCCTACATAACGCCCGTAGCCCTACACACCCCCCTCCCCTCTACATAACGCCCGTAGCCCTACACATCCCCCTCCCTCCTACATAACGCCCGTAGCCCTACACATCCCCCTCCCTCCTACATAACGCCCGTAGCCCTACACATCCCCCCCCTCCTACATAACGCCCGTAGCCCTACACATCCCCCTCCCTCCTACATAACGCCCGTAGCCCTACACATCCCCCTCCCTCCTACATAATGCCCGTAGCCCTACACGTCCCCTCCCTCCTACATAACGCCCCTAGCCCTACACATCCCCCTCCCTCCTACATAACGCCCGTAGCCCTACACATCCCCCTCCCTCCTACATAATGCCCGTAGCCCTACACCCCCCCCTCCCTCCTACATAATGCCCGTAGCCCTACACCCCCCCTCCCTCCTACATAACGCCCGTAGCCCTACACATCCCGCTCCCTCCTACATAACGCCCCTAGCCCTACACATCCCCCTCCCTCCTTCATAACGCCCGTAGCCCTACACATCCCCCTCCCTCCTACATAATGCCCCTAGCCCTACACATCCCCCTCTCTCCTACATAACGCCCGTAGCCCTACACATCCCCCTCCCTCCTACATAACGCCCGTAGCCCTACACACCCCCCTCCCCTCTACATAACGCCCGTAGCCCTACACATCCCCCTCCCTCCTACATAACGCCCGTAGCCCTACACATCCCCCTCCCTCCTACATAACGCCCGTAGCCCTACACATCCCCCCCCCTCCTACATAACGCCCGTAGCCCTACACATCCCCCTCCCTCCTACATAACGCCCGTAGCCCTACACATCCCCCTCCCTCCTACATAATGCCCGTAGCCCTACACGTCCCCTCCCTCCTACATAACGCCCCTAGCCCTACACATCCCCCTCCCTCCTACATAACGCCCGTAGCCCTACACATCCCCCTCCCTCCTACATAATGCCCGTAGCCCTACACCCCCCCCTCCCTCCTACATAATGCCCGTAGCCCTACACCCCCCCCTCCCTCCTACATAACGCCCGTAGCCCTACACATCCCCCTCCCTCCTACATAACGCCCGTAGCCCTACACGTCCCCTCCCTCCTACATAACGCCCCTAGCCCTACACATCCCCCTCCCTCCTACATAACGCCCCTAGCCCTACACATCCCCCTCCCTCCTACATAACGCCCCTAGCCCTACACATCCCCCTCCCTCCTACATAACGCCCGTAGCCCTACACATCCCCCTCCCTCCTACATAATGCCCGTAGCCCTACACATCCCCCTCCCTCCTACATAATGCCCCTAGCCCTACACATCCCCCTCCCTCCTACATAACGCCCCTAGCCCTACACATCCCCCTCCCTCCTACATAACGCCCGTAGCCCTACACATCCCCCTCCCTCCTACATAACGCCCGTAGCCCTACACATCCCCCTCCCTCCTACATAATGCCCGTAGCCCTACACATCCCCCTCCCTCCTACATAATGCCCGTAGCCCTACACATCCCCCTCCCTCCTACATAACGCCCGTAGCCCTACACATCCCCCTCCCTCCTACATAATGCCCCTAGCCCTACACATCCCCCTCCCTCCTACATAATGCCCCTAGCCCTACACATCCCCCTCCCTCCTACATAATGCCCCTAGCCCTACACATCCCCCTCCCTCCTACATAACGCCCGTAGCCCTACACATCCCCCTCCCTCCTACATAATGCCCGTAGCCCTACACATCCCCCTCCCTCCTACATAACGCCCGTAGCCCTACACATCCCCCTCCCTCCTACATAATGCCCCTAGCCCTACACATCCCCCTCCCTCCTACATAACGCCCGTAGCCCTACACATCCCCCTCCTCTCTACATAATGCCCGTAGCCCTACACATCCCCCTCCCTCCTACATAATGCCCGTAGCCCTACACATCCCCCTCCCTCCTACATAATGCCCCTAGCCCTACACATCCCCCTCCCTCCTACATAATGCCCGTAGCCCTACACATCCCCCCCTCCTACATAACGCCCGTAGCCCTACACATCCCCCTCCCTCCTACATAATGCCCCTAGCCCTACACATCCCCCTCCCTCCTACATAATGCCCCTAGCCCTACACATCCCCCTCCCTCCTACATAATGCCCCTAGCCCTACACATCCCCCTCCCTCCTACATAACGCCCGTAGCCCTACACATCCCCCTCCCTCCTACATAATGCCCGTAGCCCTACACATCCCCCTCCCTCCTACATAACGCCCGTAGCCCTACACATCCCCCTCCCTCCTACATAATGCCCCTAGCCCTACACATCCCCCTCCCTCCTACATAACGCCCGTAGCCCTACACATCCCCCTCCTCTCTACATAATGCCCGTAGCCCTACACATCCCCCTCCCTCCTACATAACGCCCGTAGCCCTACACATCCCCCTCCCTCCTACATAATGCCCGTAGCCCTACACATCCCCCTCCCTCCTACATAATGCCCCTAGCCCTACACATCCCCCTCCCTCCTACATAATGCCCGTAGCCCTACACATCCCCCTCCCTCCTACATAACGCCCCTAGCCCTACACATCCCCCTCCCTCCTACATAACGCCCGTAGCCCTACACATCCCCCTCCCTCCTACATAATGCCCGTAGCCCTACACATCCCCCTCGCTCCTACATAACGCCCGTAGCCCTACACATCCCCCTCCCTCCTACATAATGCCCGTAGCCCTACACATCCCCCTCCCTCCTACATAACGCCCGTAGCCCTACACGTCCCCCTCCCTCCTACATAACGCCCGTAGCCCTACACATCCCCCTCCCTCCTACATAACGCCCGTAGCCCTACACATCCCCCTCCCTCCTACATAATGCCCGTACCCCTACACATCCCCCTCCCTCCTACATAATGCCCGTAGCCCTACACATCCCCCTCCCTCCTACATAATGCCCCTAGCCCTACACATCCCCCTCCCTCCTACATAACGCCCGTAGCCCTACACATCCCCCTCCCTCCTACATAACGCCCGTAGCCCTACACACCCCCCTCCCCTCTACATAACGCCCGTAGCCCTACACATCCCCCTCCCTCCTACATAATGCCCGTAGCCCTACACATCCCCCCCCCTCCTACATAACGCCCGTAGCCCTACACATCCCCCTCCCTCCTACATAACGCCCGTAGCCCTACACACCCCCCTCCCCTCTACATAACGCCCGTAGCCCTACACATCCCCCTCCCTCCTACATAATGCCCGTAGCCCTACACATCCCCCCCCCTCCTACATAACGCCCGTAGCCCTACACATCCCCCTCCCTCCTACATAACGCCCGTAGCCCTACACATCCCCCTCCCTCCTACATAATGCCCGTAGCCCTACACATCCCCCTCCCTCCTACATAACGCCCGTAGCCCTACACGTCCCCTCCCTCCTACATAACGCCCCTAGCCCTACACATCCCCCTCCCTCCTACATAACGCCCGTAGCCCTACACATCCCCCTCCCTCCTACATAATGCCCATAGCCCTACACATCCCCCTCCCTCCTACATAACGCCCGTACCCCTACACATCCCCCTCCCTCCTACATAACGCCCGTAGCCCTACACGTCCCCTCCCCTACATAACGCCCCTAGCCCTACATATCCCCCTCCCTCCTACATAATGCCCGTACCCCTACACATCCCCCTCCCTCCTACATAACGCCCGTAGCCCTACACATCCCCCTCCCTCTTACATAACGCCCGTACCCCTACACATCCCCCTTCCTCCTACATAATGCCCGTAGCCCTACACATCCCCCTTCCTCCTACATAATGCCCGTAGCCCTACACGTCCCCTCCCCTACATAACGCCCCTAGCCCTACACATCCCCCTCCCTCCTACATAATGCCCGTACCCCTACACATCCCCCTCCCTCCTACATAACGCCCGTAGCCCTACACATCCCCCTCCCTCTTACATAACGCCCGTACCCCTACACATCCCCCTTCCTCCTACATAACGCCCGTAGCCCTACACGTCCCCTCCCCTACATAACGCCCGTAGCCCTACACACCCCCCTCCCTCCTACATAATGCCCGTAGCCCTACACATCCCCCTCCCTCCTACATAACGCCCGTACCCCTACACATCCCCCTCCCTCCTACATAATGCCCGAAGCCCTACACATCCCCCTCCCTCCTACATAATGCCCGTAGCCCTACACATCCCCCTCCCTCCTACATAATGCCCGTAGCCCTACACATCCCCCTCCCTCCTACATAACGCCCCTAGCCCTACACATCCCCCTCCCTCCTACATAACGCCCGTAGCCCTACACATCCCCCTCCCTCCTACATAATGCCCCTAGCCCTACACATCCCCCTCCCTCCTACATAACGCCCGTAGCCCTACACATCCCCCTCCCCTCTACATAACGCCCGTATCCCTACACATCCCCCTCCCTCCTACATAACGCCCCTAGCCCTACACATCCCCCTCCCTCCTACATAACGCCCGTAGCCCTACACATCCCCCTCCCCTCTACATAACGCCCCTAGCCCTACACATCCCCCTCCCTCCTACATAACGCCCCTAGCCCTACACTTCCCCCTCCCTCCTACATAACGCCCGTAGCCCTACACATCCCCCTCCCTCCTACATAACGCCCGTAGCCCTACACATCCCCCTCCCTCCTACATAATGCCCCTAGCCCTACACATCCCCCTCCCTCCTACATAACGCCCGTAGCCCTACACATCCCCCTCCCTCCTACATAACGCCCCTAGCCCTACACATCCCCCTCCCTCCTACATAACGCCCCTAGCCCTACACATCCCCCTCCCTCCTACATAACGCCCGTAGCCCTACACGTCCCCCTCCCCTATATAACGCCCCCTAGCCCTACACATCCCCCTCCCTCCTACATAACGCCCGTAGCCCTACACATCCCCCTCCCTCCTACATAACGCCCGTAGCCCTACACATCCCCCTCCCTCCTACATAACGCCCGTAGCCCTACACATCCCCCTCCCTCCTACATAATGCCCGTAGCCCTACACATCCCCCTCCCTCCTACATAATGCCCGTAGCCCTACACGTCCCCCTCCCTCCTACATAACGCCCGTAGCCCTACACATCCCCCTCCCTCCTACATAACGCCCGTAGCCCTACACATCCCCCTCCCCCCTACATAACGCCCCTAGCCCTACACATCCCCCTCCCTCCTACATAACGCCCGTAGCCCTACACATCCCCCTCCCTCCTACATAACGCCCGTAGCCCTACACATCCCCCTCCCTCCTACATAACGCCCGTAGCCCTACACATCCCCCTCCCTCCTACATAATGCCCGTAGCCCTACACATCCCCCTCCCTCCTACATAATGCCCGTAGCCCTACACATCCCCCTCCCTCCTACATAACGCCCGTACCCCTACACATCCCCCTCCCTCCTACATAACGCCCCTAGCCCTACACATCCCCCTCCCTCCTACATAACGCCCGTAGCCCTACACATCCACCTCCCTCCTACATAATGCCCGTAACCCTACACATCCCCCTCCCTCCTACATAACGCCCCTAGCCCTACACATCCCCCTCCCTCCTACATAATGCCCGTAGCCCTACACATCCCCCTCCCTCCTACATAACGCCCGTAGCCCTACACATCCCCCTCCCTCCTACATAATGCCCGTACCCCTACACATCCCCCTCCCTCCTACATAATGCCCGTAGCCCTACACGTCCCCCTCCCTCCTACATAACGCCCGTAGCCCTACACATCCCCCTCCCTCCTACATAACGCCCGTAGCCCTACACATCCCCCTCCCTCCTACATAATGCCCGTACCCCTACACATCCCCCTCCCTCCTACATAATGCCCGTAGCCCTACACATCCCCCTCCCTCCTACATAATGCCCCTAGCCCTACACATCCCCCTCCCTCCTACATAACGCCCGTAGCCCTACACATCCCCCTCCCTCCTACATAACGCCCGTAGCCCTACACATCCCCTCCCTCCTACATAATGCCCGTAGCCCTACACACCCCCCTCCCCTCTACATAACGCCCGTAGCCCTACACATCCCCCTCCCTCCTACATAATGCCCGTAGCCCTACACATCCCCCTCCCTCCTACATAACGCCCGTAGCCCTACACACCCCCTCCCTCCTACATAATGCCCGTAGCCCTACACACCCCCCTCCCCTCTACATAACGCCCGTAGCCCTACACATCCCCCTCCCTCCTACATAATGCCCGTAGCCCTACACGTCCCCCTCCCTCCTACATAACGCCCGTAGCCCTACACATCCCCCTCCCTCCTACATAACGCCCGTAGCCCTACACATCCCCCTCCCTCCTACATAATGCCCGTAGCCCTACACATCCCCCTCCCTCCTACATAATGCCCGTAGCCCTACACATCCCCCTCCCCTCTATATAACGCCCGTAGCCCTACACATCCCCCTCCCTCCTACATAATGCCCGTAGCCCTACACACCCCCCTCCCCTCTACATAACGCCCGTAGCCCTACACATCCCCCTCCCTCCTACATAACGCCCGTAGCCCTACACATCCCCCTCCCTCCTACATAACGCCCGTAGCCCTACACATCCCCCTCCCTCCTACATAATGCCCGTAGCCCTACACACCCCCCTCCCCTCTACATAACGCCCGTAGCCCTACACATCCCCCTCCCTCCTACATAATGCCCGTAGCCCTACACATCCCCCTCCCTCCTACATAACGCCCGTAGCCCTACACATCCCCCTCCCTCCTACATAACGCCCGTAGCCCTACACATCCCCCTCCCTCCTACATAATGCCCGTAGCCCTACACGTCCCCTCCCTCCTACATAACGCCCCTAGCCCTACACATCCCCCTCCCTCCTACATAATGCCCATAGCCCTACACATCCCCCTCCCTCCTACATAACGCCCGTACCCCTACACATCCCCCTCCCTCCTACATAACGCCCCTAGCCCTACACATCCCCCTCCCTCCTACATAACGCCCGTACCCCTACACATCCCCCTTCCTCCTACATAATGCCCGTAGCCCTACACGTCCCCTCCCCTACATAACGCCCCTAGCCCTACACATCCCCCTCCCTCCTACATAATGCCCCTAGCCCTACACATCCCCCTCCCTCCTACATAACGCCCCTAGCCCTACACATCCCCCTCCCTCCTACATAACGCCCGTACCCCTACACATCCCCCTCCCTCCTACATAACGCCCGTAGCCCTACACATCCCCCTCCCTCTTACATAACGCCCGTACCCCTACACATCCCCCTTCCTCCTACATAACGCCCGTAGCCCTACACGTCCCCTCCCCTACATAACGCCCCCTAGCCCTACACATCCCCCTCCCTCCTACATAACGCCCCTAGCCCTACACATCCCCCTCCCTCCTACATAATGCCCGTAGCCCTACACATCCCCCTCCCTCCTACATAACGCCCGTACCCCTACACATCCCCCTCCCTCCTACATAATGCCCGTAGCCCTACACATCCCCCTCCCTTCTACATAACGCCCCTAGCCCTACACATCCCCCTCCCTCCTACATAATGCCCGTAGCCCTACACATCCCCCTCCCTTCTACATAACGCCCCTAGCCCTACACATCCCCCTCCCCTCTACATAACGCCCCTAGCCCTACACATCCCCCTCCCTCCTACATAACGCCCGTAGTCCTACACATCCCCCTCCCTCCTACATAACGCCCCCTAGCCCTACACATCCCCCTCCCTCCTACATAACGCCCCCTAGCCCTACACATCCCCCTCCCCTCTACATAACGCCCCTAGCCCTACACATCCCCCTCCCTCCTACATAATGCCCGTAGCCCTACACATCCCCCTCCCTCGTACATAACGCCCGTACCCCTACACATCCCCCTCCCTCCTACATAATGCCCGTAGCCCTACACATCCCCCTCCCTTCTACATAACGCCCCTAGCCCTACACATCCCCCTCCCTCCTACATAATGCCCGTAGCCCTACACATCCCCCTCCCCTCCTACATAACGCCCGTAGCCCTACACATCCCCCTCCCTCCTACATAATGCCCCTAGCCCTACACATCCCCCTCCCTCCTACATAATGCCCCTAGCCCTACACATCCCCCTCCCTCCTACATAACGCCCCTAGCCCTACACACCCCCTCCCTCCTACATAACGCCCGTAGCCCTACACATCCCCCTCCCTCCTACATAACGCCCGTAGCCCTACACATCCCCCTCCCTCCTACATAACGCCCGTAGCCCTACACATCCCCCTTCCTCCTACATAATGCCCGTAGCCCTACACGTCCCCTCCCCTACATAACGCCCCTAGCCCTACACATCCCCCTCCCTCCTACATAATGCCCGTACCCCTACACATCCCCCTCCCTCCTACATAACGCCCGTAGCCCTACACATCCCCCTCCCTCCTACATAACGCCCGTAGCCCTACACATCCACCTCCCTCCTACATAACGCCCGTAACCCTACACATCCCCCTCCCTCCTACATAACGCCCGTAGCCCTACACATCCCCCTCCCTCCTACATAACGCCCGTAGCCCTACACATCCCCCTCCCTCCTACATAACGCCCCTAGCCCTACACATCCCCCTCCCTCCTACATAATGCCCGTAGCCCTACACATCCCCCTCCCTCCTACATAATGCCCGTAGCCCTACACATCCCCCTCCCTCCTACATAACGCCCGTAGCCCTACACATCCCCCTCCCTCCTACATAACGCCCGTAGCCCTACACATCCCCCTCCCTCCTACATAACGCCCGTAGCCCTACACATCCCCCTCCCTCCTACATAATGCCCGTACCCCTACACATCCCCCTCCCTCCTACATAACGCCCGTAGCCCTACACACCCCCCTCCCTCCTACATAACGCCCGTAGCCCTACACATCCCCCTCCCCTCTACATAACGCCCGTAGCCCTACACATCCCCCTCCCTCCTACATAACGCCCGTAGCCCTACACATCCCCCTCCCTCCTACATAACGCCCCTAGCCCTACACATCCCCCTCCCCCCTACATAACGCCCGTAGCCCTACACATCCCCCTCCCTCCTACATAACGCCCGTAGCCCTACACATCCCCCTCCCTCCTACATAACGCCCCTAGCCCTACACATCCCCCTCCCTCCTACATAATGCCCCTAGCCCTACACATCCCCCTCCCTCCTACATAACGCCCGTAGCCCTACACACCCCCCTCCCTCCTACATAACGCCCCTAGCCCTACACATCCCCCTCCCTCCTACATAACGCCCGTAGCCCTACACATCCCCCTCCCTCCTACATAACGCCCGTAGCCCTACACATCCCCCTCCCCTCTACATAACGCCCGTAGCCCTACACATCCCCCTCCCCTCTACATAACGCCCGTAGCCCTACACATCCCCCTCCCCTCTACATAACGCCCGTAGCCCTACACCCCCCCCTCCCTCCTACATAACGCCCGTAGCCCTACACATCCCCCTCCCTCCTACATAACGCCCGTAGCCCTACACATCCCCCTCCCCCTACATAATGCCCGTAGCCCTACACATCCCCCTCCCTCCTACATAATGCCCGTAGCCCTACACATCCCCCTCCCTCCTACATAATGCCCGTAGCCCTACACATCCCCCTCCCTCCTACATAATGCCCGTAGCCCTACACATCCCCCTCCCTCCTACATAACGCCCGTAGCCCTACACATCCCCCTCCCTCCTACATAATGCCCGTACCCCTACACATCCCCCTCCCTCCTACATAACGCCCGTAGCCCTACACGTCCCCCTCCCCTATATAACGCCCCCTAGCCCTACACATCCCCCTCCCTCCTACATAACGCCCGTAGCCCTACACATCCCCCTCCCTCCTACATAACGCCCGTAGCCCTACACATCCCCCTCCCTCCTACATAATGCCCGTAGCCCTACACATCCCCCTCCTCTCTACATAATGCCCCTAGCCCTACACATCCCCCTCCCTCCTACATAATGCCCGTAGCCCTACACATCCACCTCCCTCCTACATAATGCCCGTAACCCTACACATCCCCCTCCCTCCTACATAACGCCCCTAGCCCTACACATCCCCCTCCCCTCTACATAACGCCCCTAGCCCTACACGTCCCCTCCCCTATATAACGCCCCCTAGCCCTACACATCCCCCTCCCTCCTACATAACGCCCGTAGCCCTACACGTCCCCTCCCCTATATAACGCCCCCTAGCCCTACACATCCCCCTCCCTCCTACATAACGCCCGTAGCCCTACACGTCCCCTCCCCTACATAACGCCCCCTAGCCCTGCAGTACCTTAAACCGGGGCAATTAGATAGGGGCTCGCCCAGCGGGGCGAGGCCATTTCAAGATACGCATTATTAGAATGGGGTGTAGGCCACATGTCTCAGCTGTCCCTTCAGAGTAACTATGGCAGTGACGTGGTTAAAGGCTTAATCCCTTATCAGCAAAGAGACAGGGACTGAGGCTTTAACCCCTTCCCTGACAGAGAGACCTGCATTCAGGGAGGTGTTTGCAGATTGTAATCTGGAGAGGAGGCGGAACCTTCCTGTACTTATCTCTCCCTTATCCTGTCCCTAACGTAACTGGTGCTCCACCTGATCTATTAGATGATCTGATGTAAATGAAATGTACAAGCATTTAGAAATCTCCCTCCATGACAGTGTGTGCATGTAAGCGTGTTCACACACACACATACTCCCAGCTGCTCCTGCCCCTTTAAGACTGCTCACTGATTACTTAACATCAGACTCTGCCCCTTTAAGAGTGCTCACACTGATTACTTAACATCAGTGCCCCTGAGGAAGAGAACACAGTTCTCGAAACCGGTAGGGCTGACATTGCTCCGACTGCCAGTGAGCCCCCACTTAGTTGCTGTGAGGTCGCAGTTTGCAGAGCCCCAGGAGCGCCATGTTTGGAGGGAACTGAAGCCCGCCCCCAACCCAACCACCGTCCGACACTGCACAACGACGTCACGACGTCGCGAGTCACCTGACACGGAAGTGCAGGCTTCGTCGCTCGAGGAGGAGAAGGAGGGTTAGGACTCAAACACCCCGACCATCAGACTATCTATGTGCCTCTGTTCCTGCGGTCTATCACAGTACCGAAGTGCCTTAAAACAACTGTATTGTTGTAAGTGTTTTTAACCGTTTTTTCTTGTGGATAAATTAGACTATACTACTCTATGGGCCTTGCGCTTTTTTTTCTTTTTTTGTTTCCCTTTCTGCCCCTTTAAGACTGCTCACACTGATTACTTAACATCAGGCTCCTGCCCCT
Organism: Ascaphus truei; assembly: GCF_040206685.1. Lineage (NCBI taxonomy): Eukaryota > Metazoa > Chordata > Amphibia > Anura > Ascaphidae > Ascaphus > Ascaphus truei. Next base: position 62,538 of record NW_027454450.1, on the reverse strand, counting down.
TTAAGACTGCTCACACTGATTACTTAACATCAGGCTCTGCCCCTTTAAGACTGCTCACACTGATTACTTAACATCAGGCTCTGCCCCTTTAAGACTGCTCTCACTGATTACATTGTAAAGAGGGTTAAGGCTGCACTCCACAAATAAGATAAAACATTGTCCTCTACCTGAATATGCCACCTCCATTTCAGTTTTAGATTCGCTGTACAATGTTTAATTGTCTTTGTATGTTATATATGTTCCTATGTTTTTAGTTTAACATGTCTCATCATGCTAATTTTATTTCCTTTTTTCCTCCCCACATGTCTCTTTGTTCCCCCCCTTCCCCCCCCCCCCCCTCCCCGCTGATCCGCTAGCTCGCACAGCAATGCACAGCAATGTATTATACACTGGGATAGATGGCTCAATGTTATTGTTTGGGAACAGCACTTAGCAACGACGCTGTATCAGCTGAGGTGTCCGCGCGCTGGTGTCAGACGCGCGTCATCCCCCTCCTCTCGATGCATACCCACGGCAGCAGGCTATCCCATTCGCTGGGAGTAGCAACCAATCAGGTTGTACTTCGGCGATTTTCGTGCCAAAATCAGGCAGCGCGATGACGCAGGGGGGCGGGGCATGTTCTTTAAGACTGTGGGGATGAATGGCGCGAATCAGCTCTTTGATAAAGGACTATACCAGTCCGAAACGCGTCAGTGTGTGTGTCCCCTATACCATATTGTATCAATAAATATATATTTTTAACCCACACCTTGCTGGTCCCCTACTCTACTTGGCTGTGCACCGCGGGAATCCTAGGATTTCTACTTCTACCTGAATATTGAGCGTGCTGCCCGCAGCAGAGGAACCAGCTATCTGTGAGTATTGTATTTCCCCGTCACATGGAGATCTGATGACCGGTAACAGTGCTGCAGCACAAGGGTCCTGTATGGCAGAGTCCTACACACCAATGGTATGTTAACCCTTCATTTACTCTGACACGTGGACTATTATCATAATACTCAGTGTCTTTGCTGCATTCAAATAGCACTGGGTCCAATACTCTATCTCTTGGCTATATTAGTTTCCTACTACCATGATATGTGGACTCAAGCCTGTTATTGATTAACAGTTCAGAATTGGATTGAGCACTGTTGTTGGGACTCATACCCCAAACCACCGACTAAGATAAAACATATACAGTTTGCCGGTGCTGCTGGTTCAAGGAAGTACCTGCCAGGCAAACTCCAAAGTACACTTAGGAAGAAAGGGATCCAGCGCTCCACGGATTTCTAAATAAATACATTTATTGTGCCACACAACGTTTCGACCAACAGGTCTTTCTCAAGTGACTAGGCATACACCAAATGAGGATGTACCCAGTATTTGTATCCTCTAACATTAATAAAACAAGTGAAAACAGTTATACAATCACCCAGCTGCTCCCAATGCGCTTCCCCTGATCAGTGCTGCCTTCATACATTGCCATAACAGTTCGTGAGAGTCTATTTCCGGTTTCCTGATCTTCTTCCGGTTTTGCGTTCCCGTGACGTCACGATCCTCTTCTGCGCGTTCCAGCGTCGTCCTCCTCTCTTCGTCGGCCAGGTCTGACGTCTGTCATCGCGCTAGGATTGGTTCTCCCTTCCTCGTGATGCTGTGAGGGCTGGAGCTGTTAGCCTTCCCTCTCTCTGCGTCGCGAGGTGGGAGGTGCTCCTGCGTCCTCTGTCATCATGGACATCTTGCTGTCATCCTGGTCATGTCTTCTCCTCCTGTTGAAATGGGCTATTCTTCTATGTCTTTTAATGTGCAATATATGTCCTTTAATATGCATAGAAAAAAATCATCATTGTATGTGATCAGGGATTGCATAGATAGTGTGATCCAGTGTTAAAAGATAATAGGTGCAAAAATCTACATTTAATAAAAACTTTTGGGAATGCTTGTCAATCTATTCTGTCACTTACTCATATTTAGGGCATTATCACCAACAGCAGCCATGCTGAAGTTCTCCTCACTAGAACATTTAAGAACTTTAACCCACAACAGTTTCTGGATGACCTTACCAACTGCCCATGGCACAGAATCGATTTAATTCCCGACCCTGATTCTGCGCTCGACTATTTCCAATCCGAGTTCTTAAAACTCTGCGATACCCATGCTCCACTACGCAAAATAAGGGTACGGGGGGCCCACCTTCCATGGGTTACACCTGACCTTATAGCACTCTACCAGTTCAGGGATGCCTTGTGGAAAAGCTACAAAGTAACTGGCACTACCAAGGATCTCAATCACTACAGATGCATGCGGAACGTGTGCACAAGGCAAACAAGGCACGCAAAAGCACAATATTACTCTGACAATCTCCTCCAGAACACATCAAACCCAGCTAACTTCTGGAAGGTTATCAACCATATATTCCAGCCTCCTAACCATCAACAACCAAGTAATATCAATAAGGGGGATATTACTCTGACAAACCCCACTGACATTGCAAATGCATTCAATGATTACTTTGTGGGGTGTGCCACTAACTTATTAGCGAAACGCAGCCCAAACCACAAACCTGAATCTCATCCTGGGAGTACCCACATAGCCCCACCCCCTCCCAACACTGCCCACAATTTTCAATTTGGCCCAGTATCTGAAGAGGAGATTATACAAGCGCTCCTCAAACTAAAACTAAGCAGCCAATGTGGACCCGACTTACTACAATCTAGGTTCCTACGACTTGGTGCCCCAGCCATTGCCAAACCAATTGCGTCCATAGTCAACTCTATCCTGTCTGCAGGCCATATCACTAAGACCTGGAAAACTGCCAGAGTTGTCCAAATCTTCAAAAGTGGGGACAAAAACACTGTCTCAAACTACAGGCCAATCTCACTTCTCCCAATTCTATCCAAAGTCATGGAAAAATGTGTCCACTCCCAATTAAGCGATTTCTACACCAAGACAAATTTCCCTAGCCAATTCCAATCTGGATTTCGTCCCAAACACTCCACCGTAACTACCCTGCTAAAAGTTTGCAATGAAATCCAGTGTGGAATGGAACGGGGACAACTCACTGGTGCAGTATTCCTAGATTTTGCAAAGGCTTTTGACACAGTTGATCATGCTATCCTGCTTAACAAACTCCAGAGCTCTGGAATAGGGAAGCATGCTTTAAACTGGTTTCAGTCCTACCTATCAGGAAGATCCCAACATGTGTCCATCTCAGGCTCTAACTCCAACCCCCTGGATATCACCTGTGGTGTCCCGCAAGGCTCTGTTCTGGGGCCCCTACTCTTCTCAGTGTCCATTAATGATTTTCCCACAGCTTGTCAGGAAGCCTCAATACACATGTATGCAGATGACACAATCCTGTATGCACACAGCCATAGCCTCTCTGACCTTCAACACATACTTCAGTCTGACTTTTTGAGACTCGAAAACTGGATTTCCCAAAACAAACTGTTTTTAAACATTGACAAGACTGTAACAATGGTATTTGGGATCAAGACTAAATTTGTAAAGCTTCCAGTGACTGAGCTCCTGATTAGAACCAACGCTAACACCACCCTAACACCTGTCACTAGTTTTAAATACCTGGGCTTATGGTTTGACTCCCACTTAACATTCGGGATGCACATTGATACCCTGACAACCAAGACCTATGCCAAACTAGGGGTACTTTACAGGAACAAATCCTCCCTAAGTCTCCTGGTCAGAAAGCGTATCGCACAGCAGATGCTAATGCCAATTATTGACTATGGAGACATAGTATATGGCTCGGCTCCTCAAACCCACCTTAGCAAACTTGACACCCTCTACAATTCAATTTGTCGTTTTGTTCTCCAATGCAACTACAACACACATCACCGCGAAATGCTCAAAGAACTAGATTGGTCAACACTAGAGTCTAGGCGCAAAGTTCACCTTTCCTGTCTTGCCTTTAAATTCTTCATGGGCAAGCTACCCAGCTACCTGAACAAGCTCCTCACCCCTACCACATGCAGCACCTATCACCTGAGATCAGACTCCAAAAGACTATTCATGGTCCCAAGGTTCAACAAAGTATCCGGCCGCTCCTCCTCTTACCGAGCACCCCAAAATTGGAACAACCTACCAGAGACTCTCACATCCACCACCAGTCTAAGTTCTTTCAAATCTAAGGCTGTCTCACATTTTAATCTGGTCTGTAACTGTTTCATACGCCCATAATATATATTTTCTTTAACTGTGCACGCAGTGTCTTGTATATAATGTATACCCTGCTCATTATGTAACTGTATTTGTAACCATGTATTATTTGTTTTACTCTGTGCCCAGGACGTACGTGAAAACGAGAGGTAACTCTCAATGTATTACTTCCTGGTAAAATATTTTATAAATAAATAAATAATGCCACCTATTAGGAGATAAGAATGTTTCTTAGGTGGCATGGCTGCTGTTGGTGATAATGCCCTAAATATGAGTAAGTGACAGAATAGATTGACAAGCATTCCAAAAAGTTTTTATTAAATGTTGATTTTTGCACCTGTTATCTTTTTACACTGAATCACACTATAGAACACACTGATTACTTAGCATCAGGCTCTGCCCCTTTAAGACTGCTCACACTGATTACTTAGCATCAGGCTCTGCCCCTTTAATACTGCTCACACTGATTACTTAGCATCAGGCTCTTTCCCTTCAAGACTGCTCACACTGATTACATGGCATCACGCTCTGCCCCTTTAAGACTGCTCACACTGATTACTTAGCATCAGGCTCTGCCCCTTTAAGACTGCTCACACTGATTACTTAGCATCAGGCTCTGACCCTTTAAGACTGCTCACACTGAGTACATAGCATCAGGCTCTGCCCCTTTAAGACTGCTCACACTGATTACTTTACAGCATGCTCTGCCCCTTTAAGACTGCTCACACTGATTACTTAGCATCAGGCTCTGCCCCTTTAAGACTGCTCACACTGATTACAGAGCATCAGGCTCTGCCCCTTTAAGACGGCTCACACTGATTACTTAGCATCAGGCTCTGCCCCTTTAAGACGGCTCACACTGATTACATAAGCACGCTCTGCCCCTTTAAGACGGCTCACACTGATTACATAGCATCAGGCTCTGCCTCTTTAAGACTTTAAGACTGCTCACACTGATTACATAACCACGCTCTGCCCCTTTAAGACTGCTCACACTGATTACATAACCACGCTCTGCCCCTTTAAGACTGCTCACACTGATTACTTAGCATCACGCTCTGCCCCTTTAAGACTGCTCACACTGATTACATGGCATCACGCTCTGCCCCTTTAAGACGGCTCACACTGATTACTTAGCATCAGGCTCTGCCCCTTTAAGACGGCTCACACTGATTACATAGCATCAGGCTCTGCCCCTTTAAGACGGCTCACACTGATTACTTAGCATCAGGCTCTGCCCCTTTAAGACGGCTCACACTGATTACATGGCATCAGGCTCTGACCCTTTAACACGGCTCACACTGATTACATAACCACGCTCTGCCCCTTTAAGACGGCTCACACTGATTACATAACCACACTCTGCCCCTTTAAGACGGCTCACACTGAGTACATGGCATCAGGCTCTGCCCCTTTAAGACGGCTCACACTGATTACATGGCATCAGGCTCTGCCCCTTTAAGACGGCTCACACTGATTACATAACCACGCTCTGCCCCTTTAAGACGGCTCACACTGATTACATAACCACACTCTACCCCTTTAAGACGGCTCACACTGAGTACATGGCATCAGGCTCTGCCCCTTTAAGACGGCTCACACTGATTACATAACCACGCTCTGCCCCTTTAAGATGGCTCACACTGATTACATAACCACACTCTGCCCCTTTAAGACGGCTCACACTGATTACATAACCACGCTCTGCCCCTTTAAGATGGCTCACACTGATTACATAGCATCACGCTCTGCCCCTTTAAGACGGCTCACACTGATTACATAACCACGCTCTGCCCCTTTAAGACTGCTCACACTGATTACATGGCATCACGCTCTGCCCCTTTAAGACGGCTCACATTGATTACATAACCACGCTCTGCCCCTTTAAGACGGCTCACACTGATTACATAGCATCACGCTCTGCCCCTTTAAGACGGCTCACACTGATTACATAACCACGCTCTGCCACTTTAAGACGGCTCACACTGATTACATGGCATCAGGCTCTGCCCCTTTAACACGGCTCACACTGATTACATAACCACACTCTGCCCCTTTAAGACGGCTCACACTGATTACATAACCACACTCTGCCCCTTTAAGACGGCTCACACTGATTACATGGCATCAGGCTCTGCCCCTTTAAGACGGCTCACACTGATTACATAACCACACTCTGCCCCTTTAAGACGGCTCACACTGATTACATAACCACACTCTGCCCCTTTAAGACGGCTCACACTGATTACATGGCATCGGGCTCTGCCCCTTTAAGACGGCTCACACTGATTACATGGCATCGGGCTCTGCCCCTTTAAGACGGCTCACACTGATTACATAACCACGCTCTGCCCCTTTAAGACTGCTCACACTGATTACATGGCATCAGGCTCTGCCCCTTTAAGACTGCTCACACTGATTACATAACCACGCTCTGCCCCTTTAAGACTGCTCACACTGATTACATGGCATCAGGCTCTGCCCCTTTAAGACTGCTCACACTGATTACATGGCATCACGCTCTGCCCCTTTAAGACGGCTCACACTGATTACATGGCATCAGGCTCTGCCCCTTTAAGACGGCTCACACTGATTACATGGCATCAGGCTCTGCCCCTTTAAGACGGCTCACACTGATTACATAACCACGCTCTGCCCCTTTAAGACGGCTCACACTGATTACATAACCACGCTCTGCCCCTTTAAGACGGCTCACACTGATTACATGGCATCAGGCTCTGCCCCTTTAAGACTGCTCACACTGATTACATAACCACGCTCTGCCCCTTTAAGACGGCTCACACTGATTACATGGCATCGGGCTCTGCCCCTTTAAGACTGCTCACATTGATTACATAACCACGCTCTGCCCCTTTAAGACGGCTCACACTGAGTACATGGCATCAGGCTCTGCCCCTTTAAGACGGCTCACACTGATTACATAACCACGCTCTGCCCCTTTAAGACTGCTCACACTGATTACTTAGCATCACGCTCTGCCCCTTTAAGACTGCTCACACTGATTACATGGCATCACGCTCTGCCCCTTTAAGACGGCTCACACTGATTACTTAGCATCAGGCTCTGCCCCTTTAAGACGGCTCACACTGATTACATAGCATCAGCCTCTGCCCCTTTAAGACGGCTCACACTGATTACTTAGCATCAGGCTCTGCCCCTTTAAGACGGCTCACACTGATTACATGGCATCAGGCTCTGACCCTTTAACACGGCTCACACTGATTACATAACCACGCTCTGCCCCTTTAAGACGGCTCACACTGATTACATAACCACACTCTGCCCCTTTAAGACGGCTCACACTGAGTACATGGCATCAGGCTCTGCCCCTTTAAGACGGCTCACACTGATTACATGGCATCAGGCTCTGCCCCTTTAAGACGGCTCACACTGATTACATAACCACGCTCTGCCCCTTTAAGACGGCTCACACTGATTACATAACCACACTCTGCCCCTTTAAGACGGCTCACACTGAGTACATGGCATCAGGCTCTGCCCCTTTAAGACGGCTCACACTGATTACATAACCACGCTCTGCCCCTTTAAGATGGCTCACACTGATTACATAACCACACTCTGCCCCTTTAAGACGGCTCACACTGATTACATAACCACGCTCTGCCCCTTTAAGACGGCTCACACTGATTACATAGCATCACGCTCTGCCCCTTTAAGACGGCTCACACTGATTACATAACCACGCTCTGCCCCTTTAAGACTGCTCACACTGATTACATGGCATCACGCTCTGCCCCTTTAAGACGGCTCACATTGATTACATAACCACGCTCTGCCCCTTTAAGACGGCTCACACTGATTACATAGCATCACGCTCTGCCCCTTTAAGACGGCTCACACTGATTACATAACCACGCTCTGCCCCTTTAAGACGGCTCACACTGATTACATGGCATCAGGCTCTGCCCCTTTAAGACGGCTCACACTGATTACATAACCACACTCTGCCCCTTTAAGACGGCTCACACTGATTACATAACCACACTCTGCCCCTTTAAGACGGCTCACACTGATTACATAGCATCAGGCTCTGCCCCTTTAAGACGGCTCACACTGATTACATAACCACACTCTGCCCCTTTAAGACGGCTCACACTGATTACATAACCACACTCTGCCCCTTTAAGACGGCTCACACTGATTACATGGCATCGGGCTCTGCCCCTTTAAGACGGCTCACACTGATTACATGGCATCGGGCTCTGCCCCTTTAAGACGGCTCACACTGATTACATGGCATCAGGCTCTGCCCCTTTAAGACGGCTCACACTGATTACATAACCACGCTCTGCCCCTTTAAGACTGCTCACACTGATTACATGGCATCAGGCTCTGCCCCTTTAAGACTGCTCACACTGATTACATAACCACGCTCTGCCCCTTTAAGACTGCTCACACTGATTACATGGCATCAGGCTCTGCCCCTTTAAGACGGCTCACACTGATTACATGGCATCACGCTCTGCCCCTTTAAGACAGCTCACACTGATTACATGGCATCAGGCTCTGCCCCTTTAAGACGGCTCACACTGATTACATGGCATCAGGCTCTGCCCCTTTAAGACGGCTCACACTGATTACATAACCACGCTCTGCCCCTTTAAGACGGCTCACACTGATTACATAGCATCACGCTCTGCCCCTTTAAGACGGCTCACACTGATTACATAACCACGCTCTGCCCCTTTAAGACGGCTCACACTGATTACATGGCATCAGGCTCTGCCCCTTTAAGACTGCTCACACTGATTACATAACCACGCTCTGCCCCTTTAAGACGGCTCACACTGATTACATGGCATCGGGCTCTGCCCCTTTAAGACGGCTCACATTGATTACATAACCACGCTCTGCCCCTTTAAGACTGCTCACACTGATTACATGGCATCAGGCTCTGCCCCTTTAAGACTGCTCACACTGATTACATGGCATCACGCTCTGCCCCTTTAAGACAGCTCACACTGATTACATGGCATCAGGCTCTGCCCCTTTAAGACGGCTCACACTGATTACATGGCATCAGGCTCTGCCCCTTTAAGACGGCTCACACTGATTACATAACCACGCTCTGCCCCTTTAAGACGGCTCACACTGATTACATAGCATCACGCTCTGCCCCTTTAAGACGGCTCACACTGATTACATAACCACGCTCTGCCCCTTTAAGACGGCTCACACTGATTACATGGCATCAGGCTCTGCCCCTTTAAGACTGCTCACACTGATTACATAACCACGCTCTGCCCCTTTAAGACGGCTCACACTGATTACATAACCACACTCTGCCCCTTTAAGACGGCTCACACTGATTACATGGCATCGGGCTCTGCCCCTTTAAGACGGCTCACATTGATTACATAACCACGCTCTGCCCCTTTAAGACGGCTCACACTGATTACATGGCATCAGGCTCCTGCCCCAGTGATGTCACGCAAATATTATGATAATTAAGCCTGACGTCCAGGTCACCTGAGCTGCACCGAAACCTACCTTGACAACTCCCCGTCCTCACCCGCCCTGCATAACAGGAATACACCAATCAGCGATGAGAGGGGTTCGGCAACTCGCTGCTGATTGGTTGTACTGGCAGTAAGCGGGGTAGGTTGAGAGAATGGAGTCAGACCCTGAATGGCGTTGGGCCTTCAGTTGTAATTAGTCCGCCGGCGGCGTCACATCCTCCGAGGCTCCTCCCACAGAGTCCCGCGGCCTGAGCCTGTCCCCGACCCCGGCACGTCCCCGAGCCCGGCACCCCGGCCTGTCCCCGAGCCCGGCACCCCGGCCTGTCCCCGAGCCCGGCCTGTCCCCGAGCCCGGCACCCCGGCCTGTCCCCGAGCCCAACCCCCCGGCCTGTCCCCGAGCCCGGCCTGTCCCCGAGCCCAACCCCCCGGCCTGTCCCCGAGCCCAGCCCCCCGGCCTGTCCCCGAGACCAGCCCCCCGGCCTGTCCCCGAGACCAGCCCCCCGGCCTGTCCCCGAGCCCGGCCTGTCCCCGAGCCCAGCACCCCGGACTGCACAGGAAGGTGAGGACTCCAGGAGGGTAGATAGGAGGGGCTCAGGGGCAGTGAGACTGGGTAAAAAAAATTGGGGGTGGGGTGAGTGAGGTTAGAGGTTGGGGTGTGGGGAGGGGAAAGTGAGGTTAGAGGTTGGGGTGTGGGAGGGGAGAGTGAGGTTAGAGGTTGGGGTGTGGGAGGGGAGAGTGAGGTTAGAGGTTGGGGTGTGGGAGGGGAGAGTGAGGTTAGATGTTGGGGTGTGGGAGGGGAAAGTGAGGTTAGAGGTTGGGGTGTGGGAGGGGTGAGTGAGGTTAGAGGTTGGGGTGTGGGAGGGGAGAGTGAGGTTAGAGGTTGGGGTGTGGGAGGGGAAAGTGAGGTTAGAGGTTGGGGTGTGGGAGGGGAGAGTGAGGTTAGATGTTGGGGTGTGGGAGGGGAGAGTGAGGTTAGAGGTTGGGGTGTGGGAGGGGAGAGTGAGGTTAGAGGTTGGGGTGTGGGAGGGGAAAGTGAGGTTAGAGGTTGGGGTGTGGGAGGGGAAAGTGAGGTTAGAGGTTGGGGTGTGTGAGGGGAGAGTGGGGTGTGTGAGGGGAGAGTGGGGTGTGTGAGGGGAGAGTGGGGTGTGTGAGGGGAGAGTGGGGTGTGTGAGGGGAGAGTGGGGTGATGGGTTGGGGAGAGTGGGGTGATGGGTTGGGGAGAGTGGGGTGATGGGTTGGGGAGAGTGGGGTGATGGGTTGGGGTGTGTGAGGTGATGGGTTGGGGTGTGTGAGGGGAGAGTGGGGTTAGAGGTTGGGGAGAGTGGGGTTAGAGGTTGGGGAGAGTGGGGTTAGAGATTGGGGAGAGTGGGGTTAGAGGTTGGGGTGTGGGAGGGGAAAGTGAGGTGATAGGTTGGGGAGAGTGGGGTTAGAGGTTGGGGAGAGTGGGGTTAGAGGTTGGGGAGAGTGGGGTTAGAGGTTGGGCAGAATGGGGTTAGAGGTTGGGCAGAATGGGGTTAGAGGTTGGGCAGAGTGGGGGGAGAGTGGGGTGATAGGTTGGGGGGAGTGGGGTGATAGTTTAGGGGTTGTGGGAGGAGGGAGTGGGCTGATGGGGTGGCTGAGGGATAGGTTGGGTTACAGGTTGGGGTAGATGAGGGGTGCTCTATCTGTTGGGCTACTGTTGGTTTTGATCACGTCTCCAGCAGAAGGAAAGGATTAAGGTTGCTTCTGCCAGGGGAGAGGAGGTTTCACAAATTGTCCCATTTGGGAAGACTTGGACAAGACGCATTTGAACCCCCTGATTACCTGCAGCATGTGAAACATGTAACACATCAATAGAATTGTTTCAGGGTGTCGATGTGTAAATGTAACTCATTAAATATGGAATCCCATGTACGACATGATCTAATGACCGCGATGGGTTTAGTTAAGGGATCTTAAACTCTGCGTTTGGCCCACGGACCATATGCTTCTGCTGATCTCATTGCAGGTGGTCAGATAATAGTGAAGAAATAAACAAGCGCAAATAACATTACTTTTATATCAAATAACACATAGATGGTATACTGTCCTTAATGCGTGCAGCTCCCGACGTAGAATTCAGACCAAATTCAACCAGCAATCGTAGAAGAAACAGGTGCGCAAATCACATCAGGACATGGAAAGAAAGTAGAAACACAACATAGTGCAATATTGTCACCCCAACAAATGACTTCAATGTTGAAAGTTCTATAAAGTTTGCACTCACGTGTACAACGTGATACTAAAGCGTTGTGGTTATTAGAAGTTACCAACTTTTGTCTCCAGACAGGTACTCCAGATCCATAGAAAAGGGGGGGAAATCCATATACAAAAAAGGAAAAAGCAAAATAGTATAGTGGTCAGATAAGGAAGATGTGATACAGATGTTCTGTGTATGTCACTGATATGGGGTTAGGGATGGGTCATACAGATGTTCTGTGTCACTGATATGGGGTTTGGGATGGGTCATACAGATGTTCTGTGTCACTGGTATGGGGTTAGGGATGAGTCATATACAGATGTTCTGTGTATGTCACTGGTATGGGGTTAGGGATGGGTCATCCAGATGTTCTGTGTATGTCACTGGTATGGGGTTAGGAATGGGTCATCCAGATGTTCTGTGTACTGGTATGGGGTTAGGGATGGGTCATACAGATGTTCTGTGTCACTGATATGGGGTTAGGGATGGGTCATACAGATGTTCTGTGTCACTGATATGGGGTTTGGGATGGGTCATATACAGATGTTCTGTGTATGTCACTGGTATGGGGTTAGGGATGGGTCATACAGATGTTCTGTGTCACTGGTATGGGGTTAGGGATGGGTCATACAGATGTTCTGTGTCACTGATATGGGGTTAGGGATGGGTCATACAGATGTTCTGTGTCACTGATATGGGGTTAGGGATGGGTCATACAGATGTTCTGTGTCACTGGTATGGGGTTAGGGATGGGTCATACAGATGTTCTGTGTCACTGGTATGGGGTTAGGGATGGGTCATACAGATGTTCTGTGTCACTGGAATGGGGTTAGGGATGGGTCATACAGATGTTCTGTGTCACTGGTATGGGGTTAGGGATGGGTCATACAGATGTTCTGTGTCACTGGTATGGGGTTAGGGATGGGTCATACAGATGTTCTGTATATCTCTGGTATTGATTTATAAAATGTTTTTCCAGGAAGTAATACATTGAGAGTTACCTCTCGTTTTCAGTATGTCCTGGGCACAGAGTTATGATGACAAATACATGGTTACAAATACATGGTGAAAAGGTTAGTGGATGCTGTACACCATAAATGAAATAATTTTAAAGATACAATTACCGGTACTCCTGGTCCAGGGAAAACCTGTAGGATAATCCAAATGAATGAGGGTTGGAGTTAAAGCCTGAGATGGGCACATGTTGGGATCTTCCTGATAGGTAGGACTGAAACCAGTTTAAAACATGCTTCCCTATTCCAGAGCTCTGGAGTTTGTTGAGCAGGATAGCATGATCAACTGTGTCAAAAGCCTTCGCAAAATCTAGGAATACTGCACCAGTGAGTTGTCCCCGTTCCATTCCACACTGAACTTCATTGCAAACTTTTAGCAGGGTAGTTACGGTGGAGTGTTTGGGGCGAAAGCCAGATTGGAATTGGCTAGGGAAATTTGTCTTGGTATAGTAATCGCTTAATTGGGAGTGGACACATTTTCCCATGACTTTGGATTGGATTGGGAGAAGGGAGATTGGCCTGTAGTTTGAGACAGTGTTTTTGTCCCCACTTTTGAAGATTGGGACAACTCTGGCAGTTTTCCAGGTCTTAGGGATATGGCCAGCAGACAGGATAGAGTTGACTATGGAAGCAATTGGTTTGGCAATGGCCGGGGCACCAAGTCTTAGGAACCTAGATTGTAGTAAGTCGGGTCCACATTGGCTGCTTAGTTTTAATTTGAGGAGCGCTTGTGTAATCTCCTCTTTGGATACTGGGCCAAATTGAAAATTGTGGGCATTGTTGGGAGGGGGTGGGGCTATGTGGGTACTCCCAGGATGAGATTCAGGTTTGAGGTTTGGGCAGCGTTTAGCTAATAAGTTAGTGGCACACCCCACAAAGTAATCATTGAATGCATTTGCAATGTCAGTGGGGTTTGTCAGAGTAATATCCCACTTAGTGATATTACTTGGCTGTTGATGGTTAGCAGGCTGGAATATGTTGTTGATAACCTTCCAGAAGTTAGCTGGGTTTGATGTGTTCTGGAGGAGATTGTCAGAGTAACCTTGTGCTTTTGCGTGCCTTGTTTGCCTTGTGCACACGTTCCGCAGGCATCTGTAGTGATTGAGATCCTTGGTAGTGCCAGTTACTTTGTGGCTTTCCCACAAGGTATCCCTGAGCTAGTAGAGGGCAATAAGGTGAGGTGTAACCCATGGAAGGTGGGCCCCCCGTACCCTTATTCTGCGTAGTGGAGCATGGGTATCGCAGAGTTTTAAGAACTCGGATATAAGGATATAAATTCCTACATTTAGGCACAGGTCAAATCCCTTGAGGTCACTTCCCCCCCCCCTCCTCAGTCCTCTGAGACAAAGTTAGGCTGCGTCCATAGGACTGCAGCCGTGCGGAGGCGCGCGGAGGCTGAGGGAAAGCGGAGGCGCGCGGAGGCTGAGGGAAAGCGGAGGCGCGCGGAGGCTGAGGGAAAGCGGGTGCGGAGGCGCGCGGAGGCTGAGGGAAAGCGGGTGCTGAGGCGCGCGGAGGCTGAGGGAAAGCGGGTGCTGAGGCGCGCGGAGGCGGAGGGAAAGCGGGTGCTTTCTCTGGCCTTGGTCCGCGCGCCGTCCGGTTGCGTGTCGGGGGGCGGGACAGTGACGTCACGGAGCTGGTTACCCCTCATTGGGCGAACCGCTCACATGACCGGCCCTGCGCTCCCTTGAGCGCTTGAATTTAACATTTTGGTAAGACTTAAGCTTCCGCACGCTTGCGGCTGCAGTGGCTAAGTGCCGAGCGTGAACGCGCCTCAGCACGGGTCAGCGCATGAGCGCTGACCCTGGACGCAGCCTTAGCCGGACAAAGGACAGGCATTCTGTAAGAAAAATACTTGAACTCTTTACATGCCAGACTAGCCTGCAATCCGGCATCCATTTTAGGTAAGGCACATTCTACGTGTTCACACTGGTTATACTGCAGCAAATGATTCTGGGTAATTACTTTTTAGCTTCTTGACCATTTTAAAGGTGGAATCCATAGCTACTGCCTGAGATGCAATGTATCGCTCTCCCCGAGATGCAATGTGTCGCTCTCCCCGAGATGCAATATGTCGCTCTCCCCGAGATGCAATGTGTCGCTCTCCCCGAGATGCAATGTGTCGCTCTCCCCGAGATGCAATGTGTCGCTCTCCCCGAGATGCAATGTATCGCTCTCCCCGAGATGCAATGTGTCGCTCTCCCCGAGATGCAATGTATCGCTCTCCCCGAGATGCAATGTATCGCTCTCCCCGAGATGCAATGTATCGCTCTCCCCGAGATGCAATGTATCGCTCTCCCCGAGATGCAATGTATCGCTCTCCCCGAGATGCAATGTCTCGCTCTCCCCGAGATGCAATGTATCGCTCTCCCCGAGATGCAATGTATCGCTCTCCCCGAGATGCAATGTATCGCTCTCCCCGAGATGCAATGTATCGCTCTCCCCGAGATGCAATGTATCGCTCTCCCCGAGATGCAATGTGTCGCTCTCCCCGAGATGCAATGTGTCGCTCTCCCCGAGATGCAATGTGTCGCTCTCCCCGAGATGCAATGTGTCGCTCTCCCCGAGATGCAATGTGTCGCTCTCCCCGAGATGCTATGTATCGCTCTCCCCGAGATGCAATGTGTCGCTCTCCCCGAGATGCTATGTGTCGCTCTCCCCGAGATGCAATGTGTCGCTCTCCCCGAGATGCTATGTATCGCTCTCCCCGAGATGCAATGTGTCGCTCTCCCCGAGATGCAATGTGTCGCTCTCCCCGAGATGCAATGTGTCGCTCTCCCCGAGATGCAATGTGTCGCTCTCCCCGAGATGCAATGTGTCGCTCTCCCCGAGATGCAATGTGTCGCTCTCCCCGAGATGCAAAGTATCGCTCTCCCCGAGATGCAATGTATCGCTCTCCCCGAGATGCAATGTATCGCTCTCCCCGAGATGCAATGTGTCGCTCTCCCCGAGATGCAATGTGTCGCTCTCCCCGAGATGCAATGTGTCGCTCTCCCCGAGATGCAATGTGTCGCTCTCCCCGAGATGCAATGTGTCGCTCTCCCCGAGATGCAATGTGTCGCTCTCCCCGAGATGCAATGTTTCGCTCTCCCCTTTGGTAGCGATGTGTTAATAAATGGCTTTTCCGGCAGCGTAACGCCTCTGTGTTGATGCTTTTCGTAGGTGCTGCTTTCCCGTGACGATGTCTGAAGGAGAAGGCAAGGTGACCCCTAGCACAGGCTCGGACCCCAAGCTGGAGAGTGTGAGCTCCTCTGCCTCCGGTGTGGTCTCCATGTCCCCCCCAGTTAGCGCTCCCCCAGTGAGCGCTCCACCTGCCCAGGAAGAAGAGGAGGAGGAGAGCGAAGATGAGTCTGAGATCCTGGAGGAATCCCCATGTGGCCGCTGGCAGAAGAGGCGAGAGGAGGTGAGCCTTCTAAACCGGATTCACAACGCTTTCAAACCCAGTTTAAAGGGGTGGCTCTCTTTACATTGTAGATGGTTTCCCCCACACTACAGAATTTGGGGGCTGTCTTCACCGCTCTAGAATTTCCCATAATGCCCTTCCTTTTTGTGACATTGTCATGGGAGACCAAGCTTTTAACATCTTTATTACCGGGATCATTGATTGAGCAAAGCAGAGAGATAAAATAAATTGTGATTTATTTACAAAATGAACGTTCACAGTTATGTTACCCAAAATACAGGGAAAAGACACACTTACTTTGGAACTGGAAAACAAAACTAATCTTTCCTAGTTGCAAAACACACACAGCAAAATAATCCAGGTCACTTTTCCTTCAAGTAGCCTCTTCTGGCTGGGGTCTTGTAACTCGACACTTACCCTCTGAGAAATGTAGAATATTTTCTCAGAGCTGGGAATCCTTGGACCACACACTGAATCACACATGATGGAACTTAGAGATGGAACTGAATCTCAAGTGAATTTCTCCTTTCCACTGACTGCACAAACTTTTAAAACTATTCCAAGCTTATCTGTATAATGTGCAGCCAAACTTTAGCGTGGGAACCATTCCTCCCACCTATAGCCTGGTTATGCCAGTCTCTACAGACCCTGGCAGAGGGCTTCAGTATAGCAACTAAGCATGTGCAACCAAGGTCATCTTCACCCACTTGTCACTTAGCATATGGCATCCTGCCTTCTTACCAGGTGCCGCTCAGTCTCCTTCACCCCTGCGTGCTAACCAAAGGTTCAACACCTCAATTTCCTTGCATTTTGAAGCTGACTCTTGATCTGAGGATATGGCCACTACTTAGATATCCTGAACAAATGGCGCTCACACCCCTAGCCTTTCCTGCTAACAAAAGGGATCACACCTCTAGGACAAATGCTTAAGGAGTATTTTCAACAGTGTGGCATCAGTGATGGCTATCTGTAGCCCACCGATGGGGGACCCCACGAGCAATTCCCTGCCTGACCGCCTAGGGGAATCTAGGCAGGGGGCACAATAGCCCAGGTTGAGATAGGGTCTCAACTCAGTGCACAGCAGAGGTTGCAGGCAAAGGCTATGTTAGAGCAGCAATAGGGTCCTGTTCACGGATAAGCCGGGTAGGACATATATATATATAACTGACCATCCAGTGGACACTGGTGATCAGAGACCTCTGCATAAGCATGCCTATCGGGTATCAGCAGAGGTGAAGGGCAGTATAGAGAGGGAAGTGGAGGAGATGCTGTCCCTAGGGATAATTGTACCGTCCCAGAGTCCTTGGGCTTGTCCGGTAGTTCTGGTACCTAAGAAGGACGGAACCATTCGGTTCTGTGTGGACTACCGGCAGCTCAATGCTGGCACGGTGTGAGATGCTCCGCATGGATGGGCTCCTAGAAGAGCTTGCAGGGGCAAAGTATCTGACAACTATGGGTTTGTCTAAAGGTTACTGGCAAATCCCTTTGAGGCTGCGCTTATAGCGACGGCACAGCAACATATTTTATTGCCGCTATCGCTTGCGCTTATAGTAGAAGTGACACAACAGCTTCGGCGCAATCGCTTGAAGTCAATTTGATTTTTCCTGCGATCTCGGCGTGCTGTCGCCAGCGACGGCACTATAAGCGCAGCCTGACCCAGGAGGCTAGGGAGACATCAGCATTCATTTCTCCAAGTGGTCTCTATGAATTTCTAGTGATGCCATTTGGGATGAAGAATGCCCCGGCTACCTTCCAACGCCTGGTCAATAGGCTACTGGAAGGGATGCAGCGTTTCGCGCGGGCTTACCTGGACGACATCGCTGTGTTTAGCAATACATGGGAGACTCGCTTGATTCATGTAGCAGCGGTGCTAAGTAGGATCAGGGAAGCAGGGCTGACACTGAAGACTACAAAGTGTCTAGTGGGTATGGCAGAAGTGTTGTACTCAGGGCACAGAGGGGGTGGAGGGCATCTGAATCCAGAACCAGCTAAAGTAGAAGCTATAGTTCAGTGGCCCGTTCCTAGGACCAAAAAGCAGATCATGGCTTTTTTAAGCACCGCCGGCTATTACAGAAAGTTTGTCCCCCAGTGCAGCGCCATTGCTAAACCCCTGACTCGCTTGAATCAGAAACGATCTCAGTTCTGGTAGCCTGGTTTCCTGCCTCTGAACAAGCTTTTCATGCATTGATGGCAGCACTGGCTAGTGCTCCCATCCATGCTGCACCAGATTACAGTAAGAATTTCTTTGTGCAGACCGATGCCTCCGACTAAGGTATCAGTGCTGTACTCTGCCAGGTGGGCGAGGAAAGGGGTGAGCACCCCATTGTGTACCTGAGTAGGAAGCTCCTACCCAGGGAAGGGGCTAATGCCACAATTGAGAAAGAATGCCAGGCCATAGTATGGACTTTAAAGAAATTGCAGTCCTATCTGTATGGCAAGTCATTGCCTGTGATCACTGATCGAGGTGACTGCCACAGCGCCTTCATTTTGAGGGGGAGGTGTGACGGTGAAGAGGTAGCCAGGCTCACTAATAAAGGTTAATCCCGTTTGGTTACCTCTGATCCATGTAAAGACACAAAAATCACCAGGCGCTCCTGCGAGTTTTTCAGATAGGAGGAAATAATACAGTATTGTGAATGCAAAATATAGAATTAAATGATATACAACCAGTGCCAGTTTGCAGCTCGACCTTCAATGGATCATCCTTATAGATCCTTATATAGTTGCAATGTCCAGAAGTCAGGGAGCGCAGACACCAGGATGGACATATGAGGAGAAAAAACAATAACACAAATGATAGTGCAATCCTGTGGGGTAAAGAAATATTCCAACTGGGAATGGGGACATGCACAGTGGATAAAAACAAAATGTAACCAGATAGCCACTGCTATAGTCCTATGGGGTGAGAGGCTGGAATAGGATCAGGTGTGCACATGACAAAGTGGTTGAAATCAAGAATGACCACACAAATGTAGAAAATTATAAAAAGGGTTTAGTAAAAGGACATCAGGAGACACACGGATGCAGTGGGAACTTACAATCAAGCCCCAGAAATCAGGCAATTATTAGCTCTCAGGGAGGTCTCCTCATTTAGTGTGTATTAGCTCTCTCAGGGAGGGGTCCCCATTTAGTGTGTATTAGCTCTCTCAGGGAGGTCTCCCCATTTAGTGTGTATTAGCTCTCTCAGGGAGGTCTCCCCATTTAGTGTGTATTAGCTCTCTCAGGGAGGTCTCCCCATTTAGTGTGTATTAGCTCTCTCAGGGAGGGGTCCCCATTTAGTGTGTATTAGCTCTCAGCGAGGTCTCCCCATTTAGTGTGTATTAGCTCTCTCAGGGAGGTCTCCCCATTTAGTGTGTATTAGCTCTCAGGGAGGTCTCCCCATTTAGTGTGTATTAGCTCTCTCATGGAGGTCTCCCCATTTAGTGTGTATTAGCTCTCTCAGGGAGGGGTCCCCATTTAGTGTGTATTAGCTCTCTCAGGGAGGTCTCCCCATTTAGTGTGTATTAGCTCTCTCAGGGAGGGGTCCCCATTTAGTGTGTATTAGCTCTCAGGGAGGCCTCCCCATTTAGTGTGTATTAGCTCTCAGGGAGGTCTCTCATTTTAGTGTGTATTAGCTCTATCAGGGAGGGGTCCCCATTTAGTGTGTATTAGCTCTCTCAGTGAGGTCTCCCCATTTAGTGTGTATTAGCTCTCTCAGGGAGGGGTCCCCATTTAGTGTGTATTAGCTCTCTCAGGGAGGTCTCCCCATTTAGTGTGTATTAGCTCTCTCAGAGAGTGGTCCCCATTTAGTGTGTATTAGCTCTCTCAGGGAGGGGTCCCCATTTAGTGTGTATTAGCTCTCTCAGCGAGGTCTCCCCATTTAGTGTGTATTAGCTCTCAGGGAGGTCTCCCCATTTAGTGTGTATTAGCTCTCAGGGAGGGGTCCCCATTTAGTGTGTATTAGCTCTCTCAGGGAGGTCTCCCCATTTAGTGTGTATTAGCTCTCAGGGAGGGGTCCCCATTTAGTGTGTATTATCTCTCTCAGGGAGGGGTCCCCATTTAGTGTGTATTAGCTCTCTCAGCGAGGTCTCCCCATTTAGTGTGTATTAGCTCTCAGGGAGGTCTCCCCATTTAGTGTGTATTAGCTCTCAGGGAGGTCTCCCCATTTAGTGTGTATTAGCTCTTAGGGAGGGGTCCCCATTTAGTGTGTATTAGCTCTCTCAGGGAGGGGTCCCCATTTAGTGTGTATTAGCTCTCAGGGAGATCTCCCCATTTAGTGTGTATTAGCTCTCTCAGGGAGGTCTCCCCATTTAGTGTGTATTAGCTCTCAGGGAGGGGTCCCCATTTAGTGTGTATTAGCTCTCTCAGGGAGGGGTCCCCATTTAGTGTGTATTAGCTCTCAGGGAGGGGTCCCCATTTAGTGTGTATTAGCTCTCAGGGAGGTCTCCCCATTTAGTGTGTATTAGCTCTCTCAGGGAGGTCTCCCCATTTAGTGTGTATTAGCTCTCTCAGGGAGGGGTCCCCATTTAGTGTGTATTAGCTCTCTCAGGGAGGGGTCCCCATTTAGTGTGTATTAGCTCTCTCAGGGAGGTCTCCCCATTTAGTGTGTATTAGCTCTCAGGGAGGGGTCCCCATTTAGTGTGTATTAGCTCTCAGGGAGGGGTCCCCATTTAGTGTGTATTAGCTCTCTCAGGGAGGTCTCACCATTTAGTGTGTATTAGCTCTCAGGGAGGTCTCCCCATTTAGTGTGTATTAGCTCTCAGGGAGGGGTCCCCATTTAGTGTGTATTAGCTCTCTCAGGGAGGTCTCCCCATTTAGTGTGTATTAGCTCTCTCAGGGAGGGGTCCCCATTTAGTGTGTATTAGCTCTCTCAGGGAGGTCTCCCCATTTAGTGTGTATTAGCTCTCTCAGGGAGGTCTCCCCATTTAGTGTGTATTAGCTCTCAGGGAGGGGTCCCCATTTAGTGTGTATTAGCTCTCTCAGGGAGGTCTCCCCATTTAGTGTGTATTAGCTCTCTCAGGGAGGGGTCCCCATTTAATGTGTATTAGCTCTCTCAGGGAGGTCTCCCCATTTAGTGTGTATTAGCTCTCTCAGGGAGGTCTCCCCATTTAGTGTGTATTAGCTCTCTCAGGGAGGGGTCCCCATTTAGTGTGTATTAGCTCTCTCAGGGAGGTCTCCCCATTTAGTGTGTTTTAGCTCTCTCAGCGAGGGGTCCCCATTTAGTGTATATTAGCTCTCTCAGGGAGGTCTCCCCATTTAGTGTATATTAGCTCTCTCAGGGAGGGGTCCCCATTTAGTGTGTATTAGCTCTCTCAGGGAGGTCTCCCCATTTAGTGTGTATTAGCTCTCAGGGAGGGGTCCCCATTTAGTGTGTATTAGCTCTCAGGGAGGGGTCCCCATTTAGTGTGTATTAGCTCTCAGGAAGGTCTCCCCATTTAGTGTGTATTAGCTCTCTCAGGGAGGGGTCCCCATTTAGTGTGTATTAGCTCTCTCAGGGAGGTCTCCCCATTTAGTGTGTATTATCTCTCAGGGAGGGGTCCCCATTTAGTGTGTATTAGCTCTCTCAGGGAGGTCTCCCCATTTAGTGTGTATTAGCTCTCTCAGGGAGGTCTCCCCATTTAGTGTGTATTATCTCTCAGGGAGGGGTCCCCATTTAGTGTGTATTAGCTCTCTCAGGGAGGTCTCCCCATTTAGTGTGTTTTAGCTCTCTCAGCGAGGGGTCCCCATTTAGTGTATATTAGCTCTCTCAGGGAGGTCTCCCCATTTAGTGTATATTAGCTCTCTCAGGGAGGGGTCCCCATTTAGTGTGTATTAGCTCTCTCAGGGAGGTCTCCCCATTTAGTGTGTATTAGCTCTCAGGGAGGGGTCCCCATTTAGTGTGTATTAGCTCTCAGGGAGGGGTCCCCATTTAGTGTGTATTAGCTCTCTCAGGAAGGTCTCCCCATTTAGTGTGTATTAGCTCTCTCAGGGAGGGGTCCCCATTTAGTGTGTATTAGCTCTCTCAGCGAGGTCTCCCCATTTAGTGTGTATTAGCTCTCTCAGGGAGGTCTCCCCATTTAGTGTGTATTAGCTCTCAGGGAGGGGTCCCCATTTAGTGTGTATTAGCTCTCTCAGGGAGGTCTCCCCATTTAGTGTGTATTAGCTCTCAGCGAGGTCTCCCCATTTAGTGTGTATTAGCTCTCAGGGAGGTCTCCCCATTTAGTGTGTATTAGCCCTCAGGGAGGTCTCCCCATTTAGTGTGTATTAGCTCTCAGGGAGGGGTCCCCATTTAGTGTGTATTAGCTCTCTCAGGGAGGGGTCCCCATTTAGTGTGTATTAGCTCTCAGGGAGGTCTCCCCATTTAGTGTGTATTAGCTCTCTCAGGGAGGTCTCCCCATTTAGTGTGTATTAGCTCTCAGGGAGGGGTCCCCGTTTAGTGTGTATTAGCTCTCTCAGGGAGGGGTCCCCATTTAGTGTGTATTAGCTCTCAGGGAGGGGTCCCCATTTAGTGTGTATTAGCTCTCAGGGAGGTCTCCCCATTTAGTGTGTATTAGCTCTCTCAGGGAGGTCTCCCCATTTAGTGTGTATTAGCTCTCTCAGGGAGGGGTCCCCATTTAGTGTGTATTAGCTCTCTCAGGGAGGGGTCCCCATTTAGTGTGTATTAGCTCTCTCAGTGAGGTCTCCCCATTTAGTGTGTATTAGCTCTCTCAGGGAGGTCTCCCCATTTAGTGTGTATTAGCTCTCTCAGGGAGGGGTCCCCATTTAGTGTGTATTAGCTCTCTCAGGGAGGTCTCCCCATTTAGTGTGTATTAGCTCTCTCAGGGAGGTCTCCCCATTTAGTGTGTATTAGCTCTCAGGGAGGGGTCCCCATTTAGTGTGTATTAGCTCTCTCAGGGAGGTCTCCCCATTTAGTGTGTATTAGCTCTCAGGGAGGGGTCCCCATTTAGTGTGTATTAGCTCTCTCAGGGAGGTCTCCCCATTTAGTGTGTATTAGCTCTCTCAGGGAGGGGTCCCCATTTAATGTGTATTAGCTCTCTCAGGGAGGTCTCCCCATTTAGTGTGTATTAGCTCTCTCAGGGAGGTCTCCCCATTTAGTGTGTATTAGCTCTCTCAGGGAGGTCTCCCCATTTAGTGTGTATTAGCTCTCTCAGGGAGGGGTCCCCATTTAGTGTGTATTAGCTCTCTCAGGGAGGTCTCCCCATTTAGTGTGTATTAGCTCTCTCAGCGAGGGGTCCCCATTTAGTGTATATTAGCTCTCTCAGGGAGGTCTCCCCATTTAGTGTATATTAGCTCTCTCAGGGAGGGGTCCCCATTTAGTGTGTATTAGCTCTCTCAGGGAGGTCTCCCCATTTAGTGTGTATTAGCTCTCTCAGGGAGGTCTCCCCATTTAGTGTGTATTAGCTCTCAGGGAGGGGTCCCCATTTAGTGTGTATTAGCTCTCAGGGAGGGGTCCCCATTTAGTGTGTATTAGCTCTCAGGAAGGTCTCCCCATTTAGTGTGTATTAGCTCTCTCAGGGAGGGGTCCCCATTTAGTGTGTATTAGCTCTCTCAGGGAGGTCTCCCCATTTAGTGTGTATTATCTCTCAGGGAGGGGTCCCCATTTAGTGTGTATTAGCTCTCTCAGGGAGGTCTCCCCATTTAGTGTGTATTAGCTCTCTCAGGGAGGTCTCCCCATTTAGTGTGTATTAGCTCTCTCAGGGAGGGGTCCCCATTTAGTGTGTATTAGCTCTCTCAGGGAGGGGTCCCCATTTAGTGTGTATTAGCTCTCAGGGAGGGGTCCCCATTTAGTGTGTATTAGCTCTCAGGGAGGGGTCCCCATTTAGTGTGTATTAGCTCTCAGGGAGGGGTCCCCATTTAGTGTGTATTAGCTCTCTCAGGAAGGTCTCCCCATTTAGTGTGTATTAGCTCTCTCAGGGAGGGGTCCCCATTTAGTGTGTATTAGCTCTCAGGGAGGGGTCCCCATTTAGTGTGTATTAGCTCTCAGGGAGGGGTCCCCATTTAGTGTGTATTAGCTCTCAGGGAGGTCTCCCCATTTAGTGTGTATTAGCTCTCTCAGGGAGGTCTCCCCATTTAGTGTGTATTAGCTCTCTCAGGGAGGTCTCCCCATTTAGTGTGTATTAGCTCTCTCAGGGAGGGGTCCCCATTTAGTGTGTATTAGCTCTCTCAGGAAGGTCTCCCCATTTAGTGTGTATTAGCTCTCTCAGGGAGGTCTCCCCATTTAGTGTGTATTAGCTCTCTCAGGAAGGTCTCCCCATTTAGTGTGTATTAGCTCTCTCAGGGAGGTCTCCCCATTTAGTGTGTATTAGCTCTCTCAGGGAGGGGTCCCCATTTAGTGTGTATTAGCTCTCTCAGGAAGGTCTCCCCATTTAGTGTGTATTAGCTCTCTCAGGGAGGGGTCCCCATTTAGTGTGTATTAGCTCTCTCAGCGAGGTCTCCCCATTTAGTGTGTATTAGCTCTCTCAGGGAGGTCTCCCCATTTAGTGTGTATTAGCTCTCAGGGAGGGGTCCCCATTTAGTGTGTATTAGCTCTCTCAGGGAGGTCTCCCCATTTAGTGTGTATTAGCTCTCTCAGGGAGGGGTCCCCATTTAGTGTATATTAGCTCTCTCAGGGAGGTCTCCCCATTTAGTGTGTATTAGCTCTCTCAGGGAGGGGTCCCCATTTAGTGTGTATTAGCTCTCTCAGGAAGGTCTCCCCATTTAGTGTGTATTAGCTCTCTCAGGGAGGGGTCCCCATTTAGTGTGTATTAGCTCTCTCAGGAAGGTCTCCCCATTTAGTGTGTATTAGCTCTCTCAGGGAGGGGTCCCCATTTAGTGTGTATTAGCTCTCTCAGCGAGGTCTCCCCATTTAGTGTGTATTAGCTCTCTCAGGGAGGTCTCCCCATTTAGTGTGTATTAGCTCTCAGGGAGGGGTCCCCATTTAGTGTGTATTAGCTCTCTCAGGGAGGTCTCCCCATTTAGTGTGTATTAGCTCTCTCAGGGAGGGGTCCCCATTTAGTGTATATTAGCTCTCTCAGGGAGGTCTCCCCATTTAGTGTGTATTAGCTCTCTCAGGGAGGGGTCCCCATTTAGAGTGTATTAGCTCTCTCAGGGAGGTCTCCCCATTTAGTGTGTATTAGCTCTCAGGGAGGTCCCCCCATTTAGTGTGTATTAGCTCTCTCAGGGAGGTCTCCCCATTTAGTGTGTATTAGCTCTCTCAGCGAGGTCTCCCCATTTAGTGTGTATTAGCTCTCTCAGGGAGGGGTCCCCATTTAGTGTGTATTAGCTCTCTCAGGGAGGGGTCCCCATTTAGTGTGTATTAGCTCTCTCAGGGAGGTCTCCCCATTTAGTGTGTATTAGCTCTCTCAGCGAGGGGTCCCCATTTAGTGTATATTAGCTCTCTCAGGGAGGTCTCCCCATTTAGTGTATATTAGCTCTCTCAGGGAGGGGTCCCCATTTAGTGTGTATTAGCTCTCTCAGGGAGGTCTCCCCATTTAGTGTGTATTAGCTCTCTCCGGGAGGTCTCCCCATTTAGTGTGTATTAGCTCTCAGGGAGGGGTCCCCATTTAGTGTGTATTAGCTCTCAGGGAGGGGTCCCCATTTAGTGTGTATTAGCTCTCAGGAAGGTCTCCCCATTTAGTGTGTATTAGCTCTCTCAGGGAGGGGTCCCCATTTAGTGTGTATTAGCTCTCTCAGGGAGGTCTCCCCATTTAGTGTGTATTAGCTCTCTCAGGGAGGTCTCCCCATTTAGTGTGTATTAGCTCTCAGGGAGGGGTCCCCATTTAGTGTGTATTAGCTCTCAGGGAGGGGTCCCCATTTAGTGTGTATTATCTCTCAGGGAGGGGTCCCCATTTAGTGTGTATTAGCTCTCTCAGGGAGGTCTCCCCATTTAGTGTGTATTAGCTCTCTCAGGGAGGTCTCCCCATTTAGTGTGTATTAGCTCTCTCAGGGAGGGGTCCCCATTTAGTGTATATTAGCTCTCTCAGGGAGGGGTCCCCATTTAGTGTGTATTAGCTCTCAGGGAGGGGTCCCCATTTAGTGTGTATTAGCTCTCAGGGAGGGGTCCCCATTTAGTGTGTATTAGCTCTCAGGGAGGGGTCCCCATTTAGTGTGTATTAGCTCTCTCAGGAAGGTCTCCCCATTTAGTGTGTATTAGCTCTCTCAGGGAGGGGTCCCCATTTAGTGTGTATTAGCTCTCTCAGCGAGGTCTCCCCATTTAGTGTGTATTAGCTCTCTCAGGGAGGGGTCCCCATTTAGTGTGTATTAGCTCTCTCAGGGAGGTCTCCCCATTTAGTGTGTATTAGCTCTCTCAGGGAGGGGTCCCCATTTAGTGTGTATTAGCTCTCAGGGAGGCCTCCCCATTTAGTGTGTATTAGCTCTCAGGGAGGTCTCTCATTTTAGTGTGTATTAGCTCTCAGGGAGGGGTCCCCATTTAGTGTGTATTCGCTCTCAGGGAGGCCTCCCCATTTAGTGTGTATTAGCTCTCAGGGAGGTCTCTCATTTTAGTGTGTATTAGCTCTCTCAGGGAGGGGTCCCCATTTAGTGTGTATTAGCTCTCTCAGTGAGGTCTCCCCATTTAGTGTGTATTAGCTCTCTCAGGGAGGGGTCCCCATTTAGTGTGTATTAGCTCTCTCAGGGAGGTCTCCCCATTTAGTGTGTATTAGCTCTCTCAGAGAGTGGTCCCCATTTAGTGTGTATTAGCTCTCTCAGGGAGGGGTCCCCATTTAGTGTGTATTAGCTCTCTCAGCGAGGTCTCCCCATTTAGTGTGTATTAGCTCTCAGGGAGGTCTCCCCATTTAGTGTGTATTAGCTCTCAGGGAGGGGTCCCCATTTAGTGTGTATTAGCTCTCTCAGGGAGGTCTCCCCATTTAGTGTGTATTAGCTCTCAGGGAGGGGTCCCCATTTAGTGTGTATTATCTCTCTCAGGGAGGGGTCCCCATTTAGTGTGTATTAGCTCTCTCAGCGAGGTCTCCCCATTTAGTGTGTATTAGCTCTCAGGGAGGTCTCCCCATTTAGTGTGTATTAGCTCTCAGGGAGGTCTCCCCATTTAGTGTGTATTAGCTCTCAGGGAGGGGTCCCCATTTAGTGTGTATTAGCTCTCTCAGGGAGGGGTCCCCATTTAGTGTGTATTAGCTCTCAGGGAGGTCTCCCCATTTAGTGTGTATTAGCTCTCTCAGGGAGGTCTCCCCATTTAGTGTGTATTAGCTCTCTCAGGGAGGGGTCCCCATTTAGTGTATATTAGCTCTCTCAGGGAGGTCTCCCCATTTAGTGTGTATTAGCTCTCTCAGGGAGGGGTCCCCATTTAGAGTGTATTAGCTCTCTCAGGGAGGTCTCCCCATTTAGTGTGTATTAGCTCTCAGGGAGGTCCCCCCATTTAGTGTGTATTAGCTCTCTCAGGGAGGTCTCCCCATTTAGTGTGTATTAGCTCTCTCAGCGAGGTCTCCCCATTTAGTGTGTATTAGCTCTCTCAGGGAGGGGTCCCCATTTAGTGTGTATTAGCTCTCTCAGGGAGGGGTCCCCATTTAGTGTGTATTAGCTCTCTCAGGGAGGTCTCCCCATTTAGTGTGTATTAGCTCTCTCAGCGAGGGGTCCCCATTTAGTGTATATTAGCTCTCTCAGGGAGGTCTCCCCATTTAGTGTATATTAGCTCTCTCAGGGAGGGGTCCCCATTTAGTGTGTATTAGCTCTCTCAGGGAGGTCTCCCCATTTAGTGTGTATTAGCTCTCTCAGGGAGGTCTCCCCATTTAGTGTGTATTAGCTCTCAGGGAGGGGTCCCCATTTAGTGTGTATTAGCTCTCAGGGAGGGGTCCCCATTTAGTGTGTATTAGCTCTCAGGAAGGTCTCCCCATTTAGTGTGTATTAGCTCTCTCAGGGAGGGGTCCCCATTTAGTGTGTATTAGCTCTCTCAGGGAGGTCTCCCCATTTAGTGTGTATTAGCTCTCTCAGGGAGGTCTCCCCATTTAGTGTGTATTAGCTCTCAGGGAGGGGTCCCCATTTAGTGTGTATTAGCTCTCAGGGAGGGGTCCCCATTTAGTGTGTATTATCTCTCAGGGAGGGGTCCCCATTTAGTGTGTATTAGCTCTCTCAGGGAGGTCTCCCCATTTAGTGTGTATTAGCTCTCTCAGGGAGGTCTCCCCATTTAGTGTGTATTAGCTCTCTCAGGGAGGGGTCCCCATTTAGTGTGTATTAGCTCTCTCAGGGAGGGGTCCCCATTTAGTGTGTATTAGCTCTCAGGGAGGGGTCCCCATTTAGTGTGTATTAGCTCTCAGGGAGGGGTCCCCATTTAGTGTGTATTAGCTCTCAGGGAGGGGTCCCCATTTAGTGTGTATTAGCTCTCTCAGGAAGGTCTCCCCATTTAGTGTGTATTAGCTCTCTCAGGGAGGGGTCCCCATTTAGTGTGTATTAGCTCTCTCAGCGAGGTCTCCCCATTTAGTGTGTATTAGCTCTCTCAGGGAGGGGTCCCCATTTAGTGTGTATTAGCTCTCTCAGGGAGGTCTCCCCATTTAGTGTGTATTAGCTCTCTCAGGGAGGGGTCCCCATTTAGTGTGTATTAGCTCTCAGGGAGGCCTCCCCATTTAGTGTGTATTAGCTCTCAGGGAGGTCTCTCATTTTAGTGTGTATTAGCTCTATCAGGGAGGGGTCCCCATTTAGTGTGTATTAGCTCTCTCAGTGAGGTCTCCCCATTTAGTGTGTATTAGCTCTCTCAGGGAGGGGTCCCCATTTAGTGTGTATTAGCTCTCTCAGGGAGGTCTCCCCATTTAGTGTGTATTAGCTCTCTCAGAGAGTGGTCCCCATTTAGTGTGTATTAGCTCTCTCAGGGAGGGGTCCCCATTTAGTGTGTATTAGCTCTCTCAGCGAGGTCTCCCCATTTAGTGTGTATTAGCTCTCAGGGAGGTCTCCCCATTTAGTGTGTATTAGCTCTCAGGGAGGGGTCCCCATTTAGTGTGTATTAGCTCTCTCAGGGAGGTCTCCCCATTTAGTGTGTATTAGCTCTCAGGGAGGGGTCCCCATTTAGTGTGTATTATCTCTCTCAGGGAGGGGTCCCCATTTAGTGTGTATTAGCTCTCTCAGCGAGGTCTCCCCATTTAGTGTGTATTAGCTCTCAGGGAGGTCTCCCCATTTAGTGTGTATTAGCTCTCAGGGAGGTCTCCCCATTTAGTGTGTATTAGCTCTCAGGGAGGGGTCCCCATTTAGTGTGTATTAGCTCTCTCAGGGAGGGGTCCCCATTTAGTGTGTATTAGCTCTCAGGGAGGTCTCCCCATTTAGTGTGTATTAGCTCTCTCAGGGAGGTCTCCCCATTTAGTGTGTATTAGCTCTCAGGGAGGGGTCCCCATTTAGTGTGTATTAGCTCTCTCAGGGAGGGGTCCCCATTTAGTGTGTATTAGCTCTCAGGGAGGGGTCCCCATTTAGTGTGTATTAGCTCTCAGGGAGGTCTCCCCATTTAGTGTGTATTAGCTCTCTCAGGGAGGTCTCCCCATTTAGTGTGTATTAGCTCTCTCAGGGAGGGGTCCCCATTTAGTGTGTATTAGCTCTCTCAGGGAGGTCTCCCCATTTAGTGTGTATTAGCTCTCTCAGGGAGGGGTCCCCATTTAGTGTGTATTAGCTCTCTCAGGGAGGTCTCCCCATTTAGTGTGTATTAGCTCTCTCAGGGAGGTCTCCCCATTTAGTGTGTATTAGCTCTCTCAGGGAGGGGTCCCCATTTAGTGTGTATTAGCTCTCTCAGGGAGGTCTCCCCATTTAGTGTGTATTAGCTCTCTCAGGGAGGTCTCCCCATTTAGTGTGTATTAGCTCTCAGGGAGGGGTCCCCATTTAGTGTGTATTAGCTCTCTCAGGGAGGTCTCCCCATTTAGTGTGTATTAGCTCTCTCAGGGAGGGGTCCCCATTTAATGTGTATTAGCTCTCTCAGGGAGGTCTCCCCATTTAGTGTGTATTAGCTCTCTCAGGGAGGTCTCCCCATTTAGTGTGTATTAGCTCTCTCAGGGAGGGGTCCCCATTTAATGTGTATTAGCTCTCTCAGGGAGGTCTCCCCATTTAGTGTGTATTAGCTCTCTCAGGGAGGTCTCCCCATTTAGTGTGTATTAGCTCTCTCAGGGAGGGGTCCCCATTTAGTGTGTATTAGCTCTCTCAGGGAGGTCTCCCCATTTAGTGTGTTTTAGCTCTCTCAGCGAGGGGTCCCCATTTAGTGTATATTAGCTCTCTCAGGGATGTCTCCCCATTTAGTGTATATTAGCTCTCTCAGGGAGGGGTCCCCATTTAGTGTGTATTAGCTCTCAGGGAGGTCTCCCCATTTAGTGTGTATTAGCTCTCAGGGAGGGGTCCCCATTTAGTGTGTATTAGCTCTCAGGGAGGGGTCCCCATTTAGTGTGTATTAGCTCTCAGGAAGGTCTCCCCATTTAGTGTGTATTAGCTCTCTCAGGGAGGGGTCCCCATTTAGTGTGTATTAGCTCTCTCAGGGAGGTCTCCCCATTTAGTGTGTATTATCTCTCAGGGAGGGGTCCCCATTTAGTGTGTATTAGCTCTCTCAGGGAGGTCTCCCCATTTAGTGTGTATTAGCTCTCTCAGGGAGGTCTCCCCATTTAGTGTGTATTAGCTCTCTCAGGGAGGGGTCCCCATTTAGTGTGTATTAGCTCTCTCAGGGAGGGGTCCCCATTTAGTGTGTATTAGCTCTCAGGGAGGGGTCCCCATTTAGTGTGTATTAGCTCTCAGGGAGGGGTCCCCATTTAGTGTGTATTAGCTCTCAGGGAGGGGTCCCCATTTAGTGTGTATTAGCTCTCTCAGGAAGGTCTCCCCATTTAGTGTGTATTAGCTCTCTCAGGGAGGGGTCCCCATTTAGTGTGTATTAGCTCTCTCAGCGAGGTCTCCCCATTTAGTGTGTATTAGCTCTCTCAGGGAGGTCTCCCCATTTAGTGTGTATTAGCTCTCAGGGAGGGGTCCCCATTTAGTGTGTATTAGCTCTCTCAGGGAGGTCTCCCCATTTAGTGTGTATTAGCTCTCAGCGAGGTCTCCCCATTTAGTGTGTATTAGCTCTCAGGGAGGTCTCCCCATTTAGTGTGTATTAGCCCTCAGGGAGGTCTCCCCATTTAGTGTGTATTAGCTCTCAGGGAGGGGTCCCCATTTAGTGTGTATTAGCTCTCTCAGGGAGGGGTCCCCATTTAGTGTGTATTAGCTCTCAGGGAGGTCTCCCCATTTAGTGTGTATTAGTTCTCTCAGGGAGGTCTCCCCATTTAGTGTGTATTAGCTCTCAGGGAGGGGTCCCCGTTTAGTGTGTATTAGCTCTCTCAGGGAGGGGTCCCCATTTAGTGTGTATTAGCTCTCAGGGAGGGGTCCCCATTTAGTGTGTATTAGCTCTCAGGGAGGTCTCCCCATTTAGTGTGTATTAGCTCTCTCAGGGAGGTCTCCCCATTTAGTGTGTATTAGCTCTCTCAGGGAGGGGTCCCCATTTAGTGTGTATTAGCTCTCTCAGGGAGGGGTCCCCATTTAGTGTGTATTAGCTCTCTCAGGGAGGTCTCCCCATTTAGTGTGTATTAGCTCTCTCAGGGAGGTCTCCCCATTTAGTGTGTATTAGCTCTCTCAGGGAGGGGTCCCCATTTAGTGTGTATTAGCTCTCTCAGGGAGGTCTCCCCATTTAGTGTGTATTAGCTCTCTCAGGGAGGGGTCCCCATTTAGTGTGTATTAGCTCTCTCAGGGAGGGGTCCCCATTTAGTGTGTATTAGCTCTCTCAGGGAGGTCTCCCCATTTAGTGTGTACTAGCTCTCTCAGGGAGGTCTCCCCATTTAGTGTGTATTAGCTCTCTCAGGGAGGTCTCCCCATTTAGTGTGTATTAGCTCTCTCAGGGAGGTCTCCCCATTTAGTGTGTATTAGCTCTCAGGGAGGGGTCCCCATTTAGTGTGTATTAGCTCTCTCAGGGAGGTCTCCCCATTTAGTGTGTATTAGCTCTCTCAGGGAGGGGTCCCCATTTAATGTGTATTAGCTCTCTATCGGAGGTCTGCCCATTTAGTGTGTATTAGCTCTCTCAGGGAGGGGTCCCCATTTAGTGTGTATTAGCTCTCAGGGAGGTCTCCCCATTTAGTGTGTATTAGCTCTCTCAGGGAGGTCTCCCCATTTAGTGTGTATTAGCTCTCTCAGGGAGGTCTCCCCATTTAGTGTGTATTAGCTCTCTCAGGGAGGTCTCCCCATTTAGTGTGTATTAGCTCTCTCAGGGAGGTCTCCCCATTTAGTGTGTATTAGCTCTCTCAGGGAGGGGTCCCCATTTAGTGTGTATTAGCTCTCTCAGGGAGGTCTCCCCATTTAGTGTGTATTAGCTCTCTCAGCGAGGGGTCCCCATTTAGTGTATATTAGCTCTCTCAGGGAGGTCTCCCCATTTAGTGTATATTAGCTCTCTCAGGGAGGGGTCCCCATTTAGTGTGTATTAGCTCTCTCAGGGAGGTCTCCCCATTTAGTGTGTATTAGCTCTCTCAGGGAGGTCTCCCCATTTAGTGTGTATTAGCTCTCAGGGAGGGGTCCCCATTTAGTGTGTATTAGCTCTCAGGGAGGGGTCCCCATTTAGTGTGTATTAGCTCTCAGGAAGGTCTCCCCATTTAGTGTGTATTAGCTCTCTCAGGGAGGGGTCCCCATTTAGTGTGTATTAGCTCTCTCAGGGAGGTCTCCCCATTTAGTGTGTATTATCTCTCAGGGAGGGGTCCCCATTTAGTGTGTATTAGCTCTCTCAGGGAGGTCTCCCCATTTAGTGTGTATTAGCTCTCTCAGGGAGGTCTCCCCATTTAGTGTGTATTAGCTCTCTCAGGGAGGGGTCCCCATTTAGTGTGTATTAGCTCTCTCAGGGAGGGGTCCCCATTTAGTGTGTATTAGCTCTCAGGGAGGGGTCCCCATTTAGTGTGTATTAGCTCTCAGGGAGGGGTCCCCATTTAGTGTGTATTAGCTCTCAGGGAGGGGTCCCCATTTAGTGTGTATTAGCTCTCTCAGGAAGGTCTCCCCATTTAGTGTGTATTAGCTCTCTCAGGGAGGGGTCCCCATTTAGTGTGTATTAGCTCTCTCAGCGAGGTCTCCCCATTTAGTGTGTATTAGCTCTCTCAGGGAGGTCTCCCCATTTAGTGTGTATTAGCTCTCAGGGAGGGGTCCCCATTTAGTGTGTATTAGCTCTCTCAGGGAGGTCTCCCCATTTAGTGTGTATTAGCTCTCTCAGGGAGGGGTCCCCATTTAGTGTATATTAGCTCTCTCAGGGAGGTCTCCCCATTTAGTGTGTATTAGCTCTCTCAGGGAGGGGTCCCCATTTAGAGTGTATTAGCTCTCTCAGGGAGGTCTCCCCATTTAGTGTGTATTAGCTCTCAGGGAGGTCCCCCCATTTAGTGTGTATTAGCTCTCTCAGGGAGGTCTCCCCATTTAGTGTGTATTAGCTCTCTCAGCGAGGTCTCCCCATTTAGTGTGTATTAGCTCTCTCAGGGAGGGGTCCCCATTTAGTGTGTATTAGCTCTCTCAGGGAGGGGTCCCCATTTAGTGTGTATTAGCTCTCTCAGGGAGGTCTCCCCATTTAGTGTGTATTAGCTCTCTCAGCGAGGGGTCCCCATTTAGTGTATATTAGCTCTCTCAGGGAGGTCTCCCCATTTAGTGTATATTAGCTCTCTCAGGGAGGGGTCCCCATTTAGTGTGTATTAGCTCTCTCAGGGAGGTCTCCCCATTTAGTGTGTATTAGCTCTCTCAGGGAGGTCTCCCCATTTAGTGTGTATTAGCTCTCAGGGAGGGGTCCCCATTTAGTGTGTATTAGCTCTCAGGGAGGGGTCCCCATTTAGTGTGTATTAGCTCTCAGGAAGGTCTCCCCATTTAGTGTGTATTAGCTCTCTCAGGGAGGGGTCCCCATTTAGTGTGTATTAGCTCTCTCAGGGAGGTCTCCCCATTTAGTGTGTATTAGCTCTCTCAGGGAGGTCTCCCCATTTAGTGTGTATTAGCTCTCAGGGAGGGGTCCCCATTTAGTGTGTATTAGCTCTCAGGGAGGGGTCCCCATTTAGTGTGTATTATCTCTCAGGGAGGGGTCCCCATTTAGTGTGTATTAGCTCTCTCAGGGAGGTCTCCCCATTTAGTGTGTATTAGCTCTCTCAGGGAGGTCTCCCCATTTAGTGTGTATTAGCTCTCTCAGGAAGGTCTCCCCATTTAGTGTGTATTAGCTCTCTCAGGGAGGGGTCCCCATTTAGTGTGTATTAGCTCTCTCAGCGAGGTCTCCCCATTTAGTGTGTATTAGCTCTCTCAGGGAGGTCTCCCCATTTAGTGTGTATTAGCTCTCAGGGAGGGGTCCCCATTTAGTGTGTATTAGCTCTCTCAGGGAGGTCTCCCCATTTAGTGTGTATTAGCTCTCTCAGGGAGGTCTCCCCATTTAGTGTGTATTAGCTCTCTCAGGGAGGGGTCCCCATTTAGTGTGTATTAGCTCTCTCAGGGAGGTCTCCCCATTTAGTGTGTATTAGCTCTCAGGGAGGTCTCCCCATTTAGTGTGTATTATCTCTCTCAGGGAGGGGTCCCCATTTAGTGTGTATTAGCTCTCTCAGGGAGGGGTCCCCATTTAGTGTGTATTAGCTCTCTCAGGGAGGTCTCCCCATTTAGTGTGTATTAGCTCTCTCAGGGAGGGGTCCCCATTTAGTGTGTATTAGCTCTCTCAGGGAGGGGTCCCCATTTAGTGTGTATTAGCTCTCTCAGGGAGGGGTCCCCATTTAGTGTGTATTAGCTCTCTCAGGGAGGTCTCCCCATTTAGTGTGTATTAGCTCTCTCAGGGAGGGGTCCCCATTTAGAGTGTATTAGCTCTCTCAGGGAGGTCTCCCCATTTAGAGTGTATTAGCTCTCAGGGAGGTCCCCCCATTTAGTGTGTATTAGCTCTCTCAGGGAGGTCTCCCCATTTAGTGTGTATTAGCTCTCTCAGCGAGGTCTCCCCATTTAGTGTGTATTAGCTCTCTCAGGGAGGGGTCCCCATTTAGTGTGTATTAGCTCTCTCAGGGAGGGGTCCCCATTTAGTGTGTATTAGCTCTCTCAGGGAGGTCTCCCCATTTAGTGTGTATTAGCTCTCTCAGGGAGGGGTCCCCATTTAGTGTGTATTAGCTCTCTCAGGGAGGGGTCCCCATCTAGTGTGTATTAGCTCTCTCAGGGAGGTCTCCCCATTTAGTGTGTATTAGCTCTCTCAGGGAGGTCTCCCCATTTAGTGTGTATTAGCTCTCTCACGGAGGTCTCCCCATTTAGTGTGTATTAGCTCTCTCAGGGAGGGGTCCCCATTTAGTGTGTATTAGCTCTCTCAGGGAGGACTCCCCATTTAGTGTGTATTAGCTCTCAGGGAGGTCTCCCCATTTAGTGTGTATTAGCTCTCTCAGGGAGGGGTCCCCATTTAGTGTGTATTAGCTCTCTCAGGGAGGGGTCCCCATTTAGTGTGTATTAGCTCTCTCAGGGAGGTCTCCCCATTTAGTGTGTATTAGCTCTCTCAGGGAGGGGTCCCCATTTAGTGTGTATTAGCTCTCTCAGGGAGGTCTCCCCATTTAGTGTGTATTACCTCTCTCAGGGAGGTCTCCCCATTTAGTGTGTATTAGCTCTCAGGGAGGGGTCCCCATTTAGTGTGTATTAGCTCTCAGGGAGGGGTCCCCATTTAGTGTGTATTAGCTCTCAGGAAGGTCTCCCCATTTAGTGTGTATTAGCTCTCTCAGGGAGGGGTCCCCATTTAGTGTGTATTAGCTCTCAGG
Source organism: Ascaphus truei (assembly GCF_040206685.1). Taxonomy (NCBI): domain Eukaryota; kingdom Metazoa; phylum Chordata; class Amphibia; order Anura; family Ascaphidae; genus Ascaphus; species Ascaphus truei. The sequence goes on along the minus strand of NW_027454450.1, from coordinate 26,614 downwards.
GAGGTCTCCCCATTTAGTGTGTATTAGCTCTCTCAGGGAGGTCTCCCCATTTAGTGTGTATTAGCTCTCAGGGAGGTCTCCCCATTTAGTGTGTATTAGCTCTCTCAGGGAGGGGTCCCCATTTAGTGTGTATTATCTCTCAGGGAGGTCTCCCCATTTAGTGTGTATTAGCTCTCTCAGGGAGGGGTCCCCATTTAGTGTGTATTAGCTCTCTCAGGGAGATCTCCCCATTTAGTGTGTATTAGCTCTCTCAGGGAGGTCTCTGGTGAGAACTCTTTTTCTTGTTCTAGGAGGAGTAGTGATTTTTAGGGCTATTCTGCTTCTCTTATTTCCCCGTAGGAATGTTGTCATTGCTTTATTTATTCCAGTAATGTCCTCATGTTTGAGGAGCACAGGGAGAGTCTGCGTGGGATAGAGGAGTCTGGCAAACGATATCACTAACGATATCACGCTTGCTCTCCCAAATAGTGATAAGGGTCGTGTCGTCCAGTTTTTTAGTTCCTGCACTATTTTTTTTAAGATAGGTTTAAAATTATTCTCGTATAGTCTGGAAATGTCTGCCCCCAGCATGGTCCCCAGGTGTGTAATGGGCGTTTTGTTACTTTTACAGGGAAGTTATGTGGTGTCCTTGTGTCTGGGGGTTCTTTAATGTACATCATTTCAGTTTTAGATATGGTTATTTTAAAGCCAGCGCATGACCCGAATGTCTCTATTTGCTGTAGAACCTTTTTGATTGGTTCATCTGGGTTAGTCATGAACATTAATATGTCGTCTGCAAACATTGATAGTTTCAGTTCTGTTTTGTTTATCCTGATCCCCTTAAATTCCTCCATTTGTCTCAGGTAGATAGCCAGAGGTTCTATTGCTAGGTTAAAAAGCAGGGGTGACAGCGGGCACCCTTGGCGTGTCCCTCTATATAGTTGGAATGGGTCTGATAGGTGTCCTGCTGCTATGATTCTAGCCTTTGGGGTGTTGTACATTGCCTTTATCATGTTGCTAAAATTTCCCCTAAGTCCAAATTTGTCTAGCACGAAAAACACATGGTCCCACATTATGTTATCAAATGCTTTCTCGGCATCGATAGTCACGAGGGCGGTATTCCCTATCTTGTGTAGTCGGACCCACGCTATTGCCGCTAAGACTTTTCTGATGTTTTTCACTGCCGATCTCCCCTTGACAAATCCCGACTGGTCAGGGTGTAGCAAGGGCGGGAGAATGTTCGCTAGCCCATCTGCCATAATTTTGGTGAATATGTTAGCGTCCTGGTTAATCAGTGAGGTTGGTCTGTACGACTCTGGCCTTAGTGGGTCCTTCCCCTGTTTGTGTATTATCATTATATGGGCCATTCCACTTGTTTGCATAAACGTGGCGTCTTTCAGTGCCGTGTGATATCATTGTTGTAGTGGTTCTATCAGGTCTTCTTTAAGAGTTTGTAGTATTCTCCTGACATCCCGTCCCGGCCTGGGGCCTTACAGTTTTTAAGGTTTTGAATTGTGTCCTTTATCTCTTTTTGGGCGATGGGGGAGTTTAAACTGTCGATTTCTTCTTGACTTATTTGAGGTATTTTAATGTTTTTAAAGAAGGTGTCCCTTGCTTCTGTATTTATCTCTCCGCCTCTGTATAGTTTACTGTAGTATTCTTTGAACACCTCATTTATTTTTTTTGCTTCTGTGATAATCTCTGTCTTATCATATATTTTAGCGATAGGTTTAGTTGACCTGTAGTTACGCATGAGGTTTCCCAGGAGCCTGCCCGTCTTATTTCCGTGGCTTCTTTTATTCATTTTTTCCCTAGTTCTTTTTTTCTCTAACCACACCTCGCATATGGATTTTTTCTGGTTATAGATGTCTTTGTTTTGGGACGTTGGGTCTGTTTTGAACGCTCTGAACGCCTCGCTAATTCTTTACTTGCCTTACAGAACTCCTGTGTTGCCTGTTTCTTTCTTCTAGAGATATATGCCATAATGTCCCCCCTAATTACTGCTTTTGATGTTTCCCAGAAGAGTATGGGGTTTGTCCCATGATCCTGATTTGTGTTATCAAATCTTTCCCAGGCTCCCTTTAAGTAATTCACAAAGTCTTCGCTATTGCTCAGGTAGTTTGGGAATCTCCAGGTGTTTGGGCTTGCTCTGCCCAGCCCCATATCTAGTTCTCGGCGTACCATTGCATGGTCAGAGATAATTATCTCTCCCATGTCTATGTGTGCTATTTTGTTTAGTAGGTTCGGTGTTAGGAGGATTGCGTCGATTCTTGAAAATGAGTTGTGTGCTTTGGAGTAGAAGGAGAAGTCCCTCTCCAATGGATTGAGCGTTCTCCATCCGACCACTACCCCTAGTGCTGTTTTAATCAATTCCATGTTTTTGGTTTGGGCACTGTCTTTGGGCGTGCTATCATTATGGGTTGATCTGTCTAAGAACTTGTCCTGTACTGCGTTCCAGTCCCCCCCCAGGACTAAATTTCTATGTTTATATTTTAGTATCTTGTTTATAGTTTCTTAAAAAAATTCAGTCTTATGGTCATTTGGTCCGTAGACATTGCCTAGGAGGTAGTCTATTCCTCCACTTCTGACCTCTGCCACTATGATTCTGCCCTCACTGTGTCTCTCCGTGTTAATTATTTCTAGGGGGAGATTTTTATTTATAAGTATGGCCACTCCCGCTTTCTTTCCTATCGCCGGGGAGAAGATACTGTGTCCGACCCAATCTCTTTGTAGGATATTTTTAAAGGGTATATTTTATTAAACTGTGTGTTTTAAAACGTATCTGCCTGTGCACAGAAATGAGCTGGGACTTTCAGAATGCTCTGACAGGCCACTGGGCTACAGAACCATTGCTCTGACAGGCCACTGGGGCTACAGAACCAATGCTCTGACAGGCCACTGGGACTATCAGAACCAATGCTCTGACAGGCCACTGGGCTACAGAACCAATGCTCTGACAGGCCACTGGGACTATCAGAACCAATGCTCTGACAGGCCACTGGGCTACAGAACCAATGCTCTGACAGGCCACTGGGCTACAGAACCAATGCTCTGACAGGCCACTGGGCTACAGAACCAATGCTCTGACAGGCCACTGGGCTACAGAACCAATGCTCTGACAGGCCACTGGGCTACAGAACCAATGCTCTGACAGGCCACTGGGCTACAGAACCAATGCTCTGACAGGCCACCAGGCTACAGAACCAATGCTCTGACAGGCCACCGGGCTACAGAACCAATGCTCCGACACGCCACTGGGCTACAGAACCAATGCTCTGACAGGCCACTGGGGCTACAGAACCAATGCTCCGACAGGCCACTTGGGCTACAGAACCAATGCTCTGTGACAGGCCACTGGGGGTACAGAACCAATGCTCCGACAGGCCACTGGGCTACAGAACCAATGCTCTGACAGGCCACTGGGCTACAGAACCAATGCTCTGACAGGCCACTGGGCTACAGAACCAATGCTCTGACACGCCACTGGAGCTACAGAACCAATGCTCTGACAGGCCACTGGGCTACAGAACCAATGCTCTAACAGGCCACTGGGCTACAGAACCAATGCTCTGACACGCCACTGGGGCTACAGAACCAATGCTTTGACAGGCCACTGGGCTACCACTTGGTGCCAGTAGGTCTGGCAGGACATCTGGAGATAAAAGCCCCAGAGGATGTCTGAGGTGTCAAGACCATTTGGCCAGGAGGGAAGGATTCAAGTATCTACGTCCTGGGATCAATGGAAGCTCTCTGAATTTCCGTTTACCCCACCAGACTTGGGGTAGCCCAACCCAGTGCGGGGTTTCTGAATAGCAAGTGGTTGGGTGGCAAATATGTGTCATTGTGTGTATGCCTTTTCTTGTAAATAAATGTACAATTTATTTCATTAACTTGTTTTGCTCAGTGCATGATCCTGGTCTCCCGTGACACGCCCGAGTAGGTATGTAGCGTCTCTCTCTCCCGTGACACGCCCGCGTAGGTATGTAGCGTCTCTCTCTCCCGTGACACGCCCGCGTAGGTATGTAGCGTCTCTCTCTCCCGTGACACGCCCGCGTAGGTATGTAGCGTCTCTCTCTCCCGTGACACGCCCGCGTAGGTATGTAGCGTCTCTCTCTCCCGTGACACGCCCGCGTAGGTATGTAGCGTCTCTCTCTCCCGTGACACGCCCACGTCGGTATGTAGCATCTCTCTCTCCCGTGACACGCCCGCGTAGGTATGTAGCGTCTCTCTCTCCCGTGACACGCCCGCGTAGGTATGTAGCGTCTCTCCCGTGACAAGCCCGCGTAGGTATGTAGCGTCTCTCTCTCCCGTGACACGCCCGCGTAGGTATGTAGCGTCTCTCTCTCCCGTGACACGCCCGCGTAGGTATGTAGCGTTTCTCTCTCCCGTGACACGCCCGCGTAGGTATGTAGCGTCTCTCCCGTGACACGCCCGCGTAGGTATGTAGCGTCTCTCTCTCCCGTGACACGCCCGCGTAGGTATGTAGCGTCTCTCTCTCCCGTGACACGCCCGCGTAGGTATGTAGCGTCTCTCTCTCCCGTGACACGCCCGCGTAGGTATGTAGCGTCTCTCTCTCCCGTGACACGCCCGCGTAGGTATGTAGCGTCTCTCTCTCCCGTGACACGCCCGCGTAGGTATGTAGCGTCTCTCTCTCCCGTGACACGCCCGCGTAGGTATGTAGCGTCTCTCTCTCCCGTGACACGCCCGCGTAGGTATGTAGCGTCTCTCTCTCCCGTGACACGCCCGCGTAGGTATGTAGCGTCTCTCTCCCGTGACACGCCCGCGTAGGTATGTAGCGTCTCTCTCCTCGTGACACGCCCGCGTAGGTATGTAGCGTCTCTCTCTCCCGTGACACGCCCGCGTAGGTATGTAGCATCTCTCTCTCCCGTGACACGCCCGCGTAGGTATGTAGCGTCTCTCTCTCCCGTGACACGCCCGCGTAGGTATGTAGCGTTTCTCTCTCCCGTGACACGCCCGCGTAGGTATGTAGCGTCTCTCTCTCCCGTGACACGCCCGCGTAGGTATGTAGCGTCTCTCTCCCGTGACACGCCCGCGTAGGTATGTAGCGTCTCTCTCTCCCGTGACACGCCCGCGTAGGTATGTAGCGTTTCTCTCTCCCGTGACACGCCCGCGTAGGTATGTAGCGTCTCTCCCGTGACACGCCCGCGTAGGTATGTAGCGTCTCTCCCGTGACACGCCCGCGTAGGTATGTAGCGTCTCTCTCCCGTGACACGCCCGCGTAGGTATGTAGCGTCTCTCTCTCCCGTGACACGCCTGCGTAGGTATGTAGCGTCTCTCTCTCTTGTGACACGCCCGCGTAGGTATGTAGCGTCTCTCTCTCCCGTGACACGCCCGCGTAGGTATGTAGCGTCTCTCTCTCCCGTGACACGCCCGCGTAGGTATGTAGCGTCTCTCTCCCGTGACACGCTCGCGTAGGTATGTAGCGTCTCTCTCTCCCGTGACACGCCCGCGTAGGTATGTAGCGTCTCTCTCCCGTGACACGCCCGCGTAGGTATGTAGCGTCTCTCTCTCCCGTGACACGCCCGCGTAGGTATGTAGCGTCTCTCTCTCCCGTGACACGCCCGCGTAGGTATGTAGCGTCTCTCTCTCCCGTGACACGCCCGCGTAGGTATGTAGCGTCTCTCTCTCCCGTGACACGCCCGCGTAGGTATGTAGCGTCTCTCTCTCCCGTGACACGCCTGCGTAGGTATGTAGCGTCTCTCCCGTGACACGCCCGCGTAGGTATGTAGCGTCTCTCTCTCCCGTGACACGCCCGCGTAGGTATGTAGCGTCTCTCTCTCCCGTGACACGCCCGCGTAGGTATGTAGCGTCTCTCTCTCCCGTGACACGCCCGCGTAGGTATGTAGCGTCTCTCTCCCCCGTGACACGCCCGCGTAGGTATGTAGCGTCTCTCTCTCCCGTGACACGCCCGCGTAGGTATGTAGCGTCTCTCTCTCCCGTGACACGCCCGCGTAGGTATGTAGCGTCTCTCTCTCCCGTGACACGCCCGCGTAGGTATGTAGCGTCTCTCTCCCCGTGACACGCCCGCGTAGGTATGTAGCGTCTCTCTCCCGTGACACGCCCGCGTAGGTATGTAGCGTCTCTCTCTCCCGTGACACGCCCGCGTAGGTATGTAGCGTCTCTCTCTCCCGTGACACGCCCGCGTAGGTATGTAGCGTCTCTCTCTCCCGTGACACGCCCGCGTAGGTATGTAGCGTCTCTCTCTCCCGTGACACGCCCGCGTAGGTATGTAGCGTCTCTCTCCCGTGACACGCCCGCGTAAGTATGTAGCGTCTCTCTCTCCCATGACACGCCCGCGTAGGTATGTAGCGTCTCTCTCTCCCGTGACACGCCCGCGTAGGTATGTAGCGTCTCTCTCCCCCGTGACACGCCCGCGTAGGTATGTAGCGTTTCTCTCTCCCGTGACACGCCCGCGTAGGTATGTAGCGTCTCTCTCTCCCGTGACACGCCCGCGTAGGTATGTAGCGTCTCTCTCTCCCGTGACACGCCCGCGTAGGTATGTAGCGTCTCTCTCTCCCGTGACACGCCCGCGTAGGTATGTAGCGTCTCTCTCTCCCGTGACACGCCCGCGTAGGTATGTAGCGTCTCTCTCTCCCGTGACACGCCCGCGTAGGTATGTAGCGTCTCTCTCTCCCGTGACACGCCCGCGTAGGTATGTAGCGTCTCTCTCTCCCGTGACACGCCCCGCGTAGGTATGTAGCGTTTCTCTCTCCCGTGACACGCCCGCGTAGGTATGTAGCGTCTCTCTCTCCCGTGACACGCCAGCGTAGGTATGTAGCGTCTCTCTCTCCCGTGACACGCCCGCGTAGGTATGTAGCGTTTCTCTCTCCCGTGACACGCCCGCGTAGGTATGTAGCGTCTCTCTCTCCCGTGACACGCCTGCGTAGGTATGTAGCGTTTCTCTCTCCCGTGACACGCCCGCGTAGGTATGTAGCGTCTCTCTCTCCCGTGACACGCCCGCGTAGGTATGTAGCGTCTCTCTCTCCCGTGACACGCCCGCGTAGGTATGTAGCGTCTCTCTCTCCCGTGACACGCCCGCGTAGGTATGTAGCGTCTCTCTCTCCCGTGACACGCCCGCGTAGGTATGTAGCGTCTCTCTCTCCCGTGACACGCCCGCGTAGGTATGTAGCGTCTCTCTCTCCCGTGACACGCCCGCGTAGGTATGTAGCGTCTCTCTCTCTCCCCGTGACACGCCCGCGTAGGTATGTAGCGTTTCTCTCTCCCGTGACACGCCCGCGTAGGTATGTAGCGTCTCTCTCTCCCGTGACACGCCCGCGTAGGTATGTAGCGTCTCTCTCTCCCGTGACACGCCCGCGTAGGTATGTAGCGTCTCTCTCTCCGTGACACGCCCGCGTAGGTATGTAGCGTCTCTCTCTCCCGTGACCCGCCCGCGTAGGTATGTAGCGTCTCTCTCTCTCCCGTGACACGCCCGCGTAGGTATGTAGCGTCTCTCTCTCCCGTGACACGCCTGCGTAGGTATGTAGCGTCTCTCTCTCCCGTGACACGCCCGCGTATGTATGTAGCGTCTCTCTCTCCCGTGACACGCCCGCGTAGGTATGTAGCGTCTCTCTCTCCCCGTGACACGCCCGCGTAGGTATGTAGCGTCTCTCTCTCCCGTGACACGCCCGCGTAGGTATGTAGCGTCTCTCTCTCCCGTGACACGCCCGCGTAGGTATGTAGCGTCTCTCTCTCCGTGACACGCCCGCGTAGGTATGTAGCGTCTCTCTCTCCCGTGACACGCCCGCGTAGGTATGTAGCGTCTCTCTCTCCCGTGACACGCCCGCGTAGGTATGTAGCGTCTCTCTCTCCCGTGACACGCCCGCGTAGGTATGTAGCGTCTCTCTCTCCCGTGACACGCCCGCGTAGGTATGTAGCGTCTCTCTCTCCCGTGACACGCCCGCGTAGGTATGTAGCGTCTCTCTCTCCCGTGACACGCCCGCGTAGGTATGTAGCGTCTCTCTCTCCCGTGACACGCCCGCGTAGGTATGTAGCGTCTCTCTCTCCCGTGACACGCCCGCGTAGGTATGTAGCGTCTCTCTCTCCCCGTGACACGCCCGCGTAGGTATGTAGCGTCTCTCTCTCCCGTGACACGCCCGCGTAGGTATGTAGCGTCTCTCTCTCCCGTGACACGCCCGCGTAGGTATGTAGCGTCTCTCTCTCCCGTGACACGCCCGCGTAGGTATGTAGCGTCTCTCTCTCCCGTGACACGCCCGCGTAGGTATGTAGCGTCTCTCTCTCCCGTGACACGCCCGCGTAGGTATGTAGCGTCTCTCTCTCCCGTGACACGCCCGCGTAGGTATGTAGCGTCTCTCTCTCCCGTGACACGCCCGCGTAGGTATGTAGCGTCTCTCTCTCCCGTGACACGCCCGCGTAGGTATGTAGCGTCTCTCTCTCCCGTGACACGCCCGCGTAGGTATGTAGCGTCTCTCTCTCCCGTGACACGCCCGCGTAGGTATGTAGCGTCTCTCTCTCCCGTGACACGCCCGCGTAGGTATGTAGCGTCTCTCTCTCCCGTGACACGCCCGCGTAGGTATGTAGCGTCTCTCTCTCCCGTGACACGCCCGCGTAGGTATGTAGCGTCTCTCTCTCCCGTGACACGCCCGCGTAGGTATGTAGCGTCTCTCTCTCCCGTGACACGCCCGCGTAGGTATGTAGCGTCTCTCTCTCCCGTGACACGCCCGCGTAGGTATGTAGCGTCTCTCTCTCCCGTGACACGCCCGCGTAGGTATGTAGCGTTTCTCTCTCCCGTGACATGCCCGCGTAGGTATGTAGCGTCTCTCTCTCCCCGTGACACGCGCGCGTAGGTATGTAGCGTCTCTCTCTCCCGTGACACGCCCGCGTAGGTATGTAGCGTCTCTCTCTCCCGTGACACGCCCGCGTAGGTATGTAGCGTCTCTCTCTCCCGTGACACGCCCGCGTAGGTATGTAGCGTCTCTCTCTCCCGTGACACGCCCGCGTAGGTATGTAGCGTCTCTCCCGTGACACGCCCGCGTAGGTATGTAGCGTCTCTCTCACCGGAATAAGTTCCATCAGATCTGTATCCTCTGATATTAGTTTTCTCGTTCTCTTCCTGTGCGGCCGCGCGCTCTCTACTGACCCCGACCGCGGTGCCCTCTCCCACACGGGGCTGTAACTGCCCGCGGTGCCTCTCCCACAGGTGAACCAGCGGAATGTTCCGGGCATTGACTGTGCGTACCTGGCGATGGACACGGAGGAGGGCGTGGAGGTGGTCTGGAACGAGGTGCAGTTCTCTGAACGCAAGAACTTCAAGCTGCAGGAGGTGCGTGCTGGGGAGCTCTGTATAGTGGTACAGAGTATGACAACACACTTTATAGCTACTCCTACACAGAGAAATGGCAAACTGCCATGCAAAGCTATGACATATCTAACATGCAGGGGTGAGGGTTAGAGCACAGCACACGTTACCACGTCATGCAATGGCTAACATGAGACATGCAGGGGTGAGGGGTTAGAGCACAGCACACGTTACCACGTCATGCAATGGGTAACATGAGACATGCAGGGGTGAGGGGTTAGAGCACAGCACACGTTACCACGTCATGCAATGGGTAACATGAGACATGCAGGGGTGAGGGGTTAGAGCACAGCACACGTTACCACGTCATGCAATGGGTAACATGAGACATGCAGGGGTGAGGGGTTAGAGTACACGTTACCACGTCATGCAATGGGTAACATGAGACATGCAGGGGGGAGGGGTTAGAGCACAGCACACATTACCACGTCATGCAATGGGTAACATGAGACATGCAGGGGTGAGGGGTTAGAGCACAGCACACGTTACCACGTCATGCAATGGGTAACATGAGACATGCAGGTGTGAGGGGTTAGAGCACAGCACACGTTACAACGTCATGCAATGGGTAACACGAGACATGCAGGGGTGAGGGGTTAGAGCACAGCACACGTTACCACGTCATGCAATGGGTAACATGAGACATGCAGGGGTGAGGGGTTAGAGCACAGCACACGTTACCACGTCATGCAATGGGTAACATGAGACATGCAGGGGTGAGGGGTTAGAGCACAGCACACGTTACCACGTCATGCAATGGGTAACATGAGACATGCAGGGGTGAGGGGTTAGAGCACAGCACACGTTACAACGTCATGCAATGGGTAACACGAGACATACAGGGGTGAGGGGTTAGAGCACACGTTACCACGTCATGCAATGGGTAACATGAGACATGCAGGGGTGAGGGGTTAGAGCACAGCACACGTTACCACGTCATGCAATGGGTAACATGAGACATGCAGGGGTGAGGGGTTAGAGCACAGCACACGTTACCACGTCATGCAATGGGTAACATGAGACATGCAGGGGTGAGGGGTTAGAGCACACGTTACCACGTCATGCAATGGGTAACATGAGACATGCAGGGGTGAGGGGTTAGAGCACAGCACACGTTACCACGTCATGCAATGGCTAACATGAGACATGCAGGGGTGAGGGGTTAGAGCACAGCACACGTTGCCACGTCATGCAATGGGTAACATGAGACATGCAGGGGTGAGGGGTTAGAGCACAGCACACGTTACAACGTCATGCAATGGGTAACACGAGACATGCAGGGGTGAGGGGTTAGAGCACAGCACACGTTACCACGTCATGCAATGGGTAACATGAGACATGCAGGGGTGAGGGGTTAGAGTACACGTTACCACGTCATGCAATGGGTAACATGAGACATGCAGGGGTGAGGGGTTAGAGCACACGTTACCACGTCATGCAATGGGTAACATGAGACATGCAGGGGGGAGGGGTTAGAGCGCAGCACACGTTACCACGTCATGCAATGGGTAACATGAGACATGCAGGGGGGAGGGGTTAGAGCGCAGCACACGTTACCACGTCATGCAAGGGGTAACATGAGACATGTAGGGGTGAGGGGTTAGAGCACAGCACACGTTACCACGTCATGCAATGGGTAACATGAGACATGTAGGGGTGGGGGGATAAAGCACAGCACACGTGTGCACACAAATCTCATCGAGCTCCCTCTCTCCCGAAACCATGATGGCCCCTGGGAGCTCTTACCCCTTCCCCTTGCTATGATGGCCCCTGGGAGCTGCGTCCCCTTCCCCTTGCTATGATGGCCCCTGGGAGCTCTTACCCCTTCCCCTTGCTATGATGGCCCCTGGGAGCTCTGTCCCCTTCCCCTTGCTATGATGGCCCCTGGGAGCTCTGTCCCCTTCCCCTTGCTATGATGGCCCCTGGGAGCTGCGTCCCCTTCCCCTTGATATGATGGCTCCTGGGAGCTCTTACCCCTTCCCCTTGCTATGATGGCCCCTGGGAGCTGCGTCCCCTTCCCCTTGCTATGATGGCCCCTGGGAGCTCTTACCCCTTCCCCTTGCTATGATGGCCCCTGGGAGCTCTGTCCCCTTCCCCTTGCTATGATGGCCCCTGGGAGCTCTTACCCCTTCCCCTTGCTATGATGGCCCCTGGGAGCTCTGTCCCCTTCCCCTTGCTATGATGGCCCCTGGGAGCTGCGTCCCCTTCCCCTTGCTATGATGGCCCCTGGGAGCTCTTACCCCTTCCCCTTGCTATAATGGCTCCTGGGAGCTCTTACCCCTTCCCCTTGCTATGATGGCTCCTGGGAGCTCTTACCCCTTCCCCTTGCTATGATGGCCCCTGGGAGCTCTTACCCCTTGATTACCGCTTTGGTTTGTGTCCACAGGAGAAAGTGAAAACTGTGTTTGACAACCTGATCCAGCTGGAACATCTCAACATTGTGAAATTCCACAAGTATTGGGCTGACATCAAGGAGAACAAAGCAAGGGTGAGTGTTCGCAGGGGAGTAAGGGGCCCCCAGGGACTCCCCGCTGTGTAACAGGGTAACGTTCAATCCTCCTGCGGGAGGTGTTAACAGTCCCTGTGCTGGAACTGCAGAGGCAATTGTAACCCCTCTGCAGCCATAGTGGTCAGTAATGCCCGGCTCTGCAGCCATAGTGGTCAGTAATGCCCGGCTCTGCAGCCATAGTGGTCAGTAATGCCCGGCTCTGCAGCCATAGTGGTCAGTAATGCCCGGCTCTGCAGCCATAGTGGTCAGTAATGCCCGGCTCTGCAGCCATAGTGGTCAGTAATGCCCGGCTCTGCAGCCATAGTGGTCAGTAATGCCCGACTCTGCAGCCATAGTGGTCAGTAATGCCCGGCTCTGCAGCCATAGTGGTCAGTAATGCCCGGCTCTGCAGCCATAGTGGTCAGTAATGCCCGGCTCTGCAGCCATAGTGGTCAGTAATGCCCGGCTCTGCAGCCATAGTGGTCAGTAATGCCCGGCTCTGCAGCCATAGTGGTCAGTAATGCCCGGCTCTGCAGCCATAGTGGTCAGTAATGCCCGGCTCTGCAGCCATAGTGGTCAGTAATGCCCGGCTCTGCAGCCATAGTGGTCAGTAATGCCCGGCTCTGCAGCCATAGTGGTCAGTAATGCCCGGCTCTTCAGCCATAGTGGTCAGTAATGCCGGGGTGTTGCCGGGTTTGGCAATGCTGACCCCTCTGACCGAGAGCACCGCGACACAGGCGGGCAGGTATAATGAGGTCTCCTTTATACACAGGTTATCTTCATCACAGAGTACATGTCTTCAGGGAGCCTCAAACAGTTCCTGAAGAAGACCAAGAAGAACCACAAGACCATGAATGAGAAGGTAACGGGACGCCCCACTCTGCATCCTTATACTCGGGGGGTGGGGATGGTGCTGGCAGTGGACACGTGCTGCTCACACCCTAAACAAGCCTTCAGTTTCTTTACAATGGCCGCTCGCCAGCGCGGAGCGCGTGCTCCTACCCAAGCCAGGGTCATTGTGATCAGCGCCTGCCTGCTCCCGTGCTGTCCTGTGGTCACCTCCTGGTGTTACATAGACACGCGGCACCTTCTCCTCTGAGGCTGATAACCCCTTCCAGGGCGCAGGAGGCGGTTAATGTAAAAGCCAGCTTGTGTGCTGTGTGAATGTGTGCATGTGTAGCTGGGTTAGCAGCCCCTTCCTGCGGGGAAGATAAAACCCCATTGATTATATTGGCGGTTAAGCATTCCCTGACGGAGAGCACATGGAATTTGTTGTACATCTGACCTTGTCCCCTTGCCCCCCTGCCCCCTTGTCCCCCTGCCCCCTTGTCCCCCTGCCCCCTTGTCCCCCTGCCCCCTTGTCCCCCTGCCCCCTTGTCCCCCTGCCCCCTTGTTCCCCTGCCCCCTTGTCCCCCTGCCCCCTTGTCCCCCTGCCCCCTTGTCCCCCTGCCCCCTTGTCCCCCTGCCCCCTTGTCCCCCTGCCCCCTTGTTCCCCTGCCCCCTTGTCCCCCTGCCCCCTTGTCCCCCTGCCCCCTTGTCCCCCTGGCCCCTTGGCCCCCTGCCCCCTTGTTCCCCTGCCCCCTTGTCCCCCTGCCCCCTTGTCCCCCTGCCCCCTTGTCCCCCTGCAGGCTTGGAAGCGATGGTGCACTCAGATCCTGTCTGCGCTCAGGTAACTAAATGTCTGCCCCGACAGTAATGAGGGCGGTCACAGACCAGTCGGGGGGAGGGGTCACGTCGGGCGGGAGGCACCTCAGTCAGCGGGGTCGCGCGCCTGCGTCAGTGAAGGGGGTGGCGCGTCGCGTCGGGGGGGGGGGGGGGGCGCGCCAGCAGGCTGTGTGTTAACAGCCCGGTGTAAAGAATCTCACAATCTTATTGGCTTTCGGAAACAAATATAACCATGCTAAAATAATATATATGGCGGCTCTTCTGAAATGACAAGTTTAATTTCTTTGGGGCCTCTTTTGTCAATCAAGTGTTTACTTTCCCGTTATCCCACCGTGTCCAGGTGAGAAAGCCGACAGGGGGGGTTTGCCTGTGCAAATTGCTATTGAGCACACTGATATCAGGCAAAGAGCAGCCAGGGGAAGTCATCGTCCGCACCGCAAAGCAAAGAGATATACATCACTTCTCAGCAAAGCAAAGAGATATACAGCACTTCTCAGCTAAGCAAAGAGATATACATCACTTCTCAGCAAAGCAAAGAGATATACAGCACTTCTCAGCTAAGCAAAGAGATATACAGCACTTCTCAGCTAAGCAAAGAGATATACAGCACTTCTCAGCTAAGCAAAGAGATATACATCACTTCTCAGCTAAGCAGAGAGATATACAGCACTTCTCAGCTAAGCAAAGAGATATACAGCACTTCTCAGCTAAGCAAAGAGATATACATCACTTCTCAGCTAAGCAAAGAGATATACATCACTTCTCAGCTAAGCAAAGAGATATACAGCACTTCTCAGCTAAGCAAAGAGATATACATCACTTCTCAGCTAAGCAAAGAGATATAGAGCACTTCTCAGCTAAGCAAAGAGATATACATCACTTCTCAGCTAAGCAAAGAGATATACATCACTTCTCAGCTAAGCAAAGAGATATACATCACTTCTCAGCTAAGCAAAAGAGATATACATCACTTCTCAGCTAAGCAAAGAGATATACAGCACTTCTCAGCTAAGCAAAGAGATATACAGCACTTCTCAGCTAAGCAAAGAGATATACAGCACTTCTCAGCTAAGCAAAGAGATATACATCACTTCTCAGCTAAGCAAAGAGATATACAGCACTTCTCAGCTAAGCAAAGAGATATACATCACTTCTCAGCTAAGCAAAGAGATATACAGCACTTCTCAGCTAAGCAAAGAGATATACAGCACTTCTCAGCTAAGCAAAGAGATATACAGCACTTCTAAGCTAAGCAAAGAGATATACATCACTTCTCAGCTAAGCAAAGAGATATAGAGCACTTCTCAGCTAAGCAAAGAGATATACATCACTTCTCAGCTAAGCAAAGAGATATACATCACTTCTCAGCTAAGCAAAGAGATATACATCACTTCTCAGCTAAGCAAAGAGATATACATCACTTCTCAGCTAAGCAAAGAGATTATACATCACTTCTCAGCTAAGCAAAGAGATATACATCACTTCTCAGCTAAGCAAAGAGATATACATCACTTCTCAGCTAAGCAAAGAGATATACATCACTTCTCAGCTAAGCAAAGAGATATACAGCACTTCTCAGCTAAGCAAAGAGATATACAGCACTTCTCAGCTAAGCAAAGAGATATACAGCACTTCTCAGCTAAGCAAAGAGATATACATCACTTCTCAGCTAAGCAAAGAGATATACAGCACTTCTCAGCTAAGCAAAGAGATATACATCACTTCTCAGCTAAGCAAAGAGATATACAGCACTTCTCAGCTAAGCAAAGAGATATACAGCACTTCTCAGCTAAGCAAAGAGATATACAGCACTTCTCAGCTAAGCAGAGAGATATACATCACTTCTCAGCTAAGCAAAGAGATATAGAGCACTTCTCAGCTAAGCAAAGAGATATACATCACTTCTCAGCTAAGCAAAGAGATATACATCACTTCTCAGCTAAGCAAAGAGATATACATCACTTCTCAGCTAAGCAAAGAGATATACATCACTTCTCAGCTAAGCAAAGAGATATACATCACTTCTCAGCTAAGCAAAGAGATATACATCACTTCTCAGCTAAGCAAAGAGATATACAGCACTTCTCAGCTAAGCAAAGAGATATACAGCACTTCTCAGCTAAGCAAAGAGATATACAGCACTTCTCAGCTAAGCAAAGAGATATACAGCACTTCTCAGCTAAGCAAAGAGATATACAGCACTTCTCAGCTAAGCAAAGAGATATACATCACTTCTCAGCTAAGCAAAGAGATATACAGCACTTCTCAGCTAAGCAAAGAGATATACATCACTTCTCAGCTAAGCAAAGAGATATACATCACTTCTCAGCTAAGCAAAGAGATATACATCACTTCTCAGCTAAGCAAAGAGATATACATCACTTCTCAGCTAAGCAAAGAGATATACAGCACTTCTCAGCTAAGCAATGAGATATACATCACTTCTCAGCTAAGCAAAGAGATATACAGCACTTCTCAGCTAAGCAAAGAGATATACATCACTTCTCAGCTAAGCAAAGAGATATACATCACTTCTCAGCTAAGCAAAGAGATATACAGCACTTCTCAGCTAAGCAAAGAGATATACATCACTTCTCAGCTAAGCAAAGAGATATACAGCACTTCTCAGCTAAGCAAAGAGATATACATCACTTCTCAGCTAAGCAAAGAGATATACATCACTTCTCAGCTAAGCAAAGAGATATACAGCACTTCTCAGCTAAGCAAAGAGATATACATCACTTCTCAGCTAAGCAAAGAGATATACATCACTTCTCAGCTAAGCAAAGAGATATACAGCACTTCTCAGCTAAGCAAAGAGATATACAGCACTTCTCAGCTAAGCAAAGAGATATACATCACTTCTCAGCTAAGCAAAGAGATATACATCACTTCTCAGCTAAGCAAAGAGATATACAGCACTTCTCAGCTAAGCAAAGTGATATACAGCACTTCTCAGCTAAGCAAAGAGATATACAGCACTTCTCAGCAAAGCACAGAGATATACAGCACTTCTCAGCTAAGCACAGGAGATATACAGCACTTCTCAGCTAAGCAGAGAGATATACAGCACTTCTCAGCTAAGCAACGAGATATACATCACTTCTCAGCTAAGCAAAGAGATATACATCACTTCTCAGCTAAGCAAAGAGATATACATCACTTCTCAGCTAAGCAAAGAGATATACAGCACTTCTCAGCTAAGCAAAGAGATATACAGCACTTCTCAGCTAAGCAAAGAGATATACAGCACTTCTCAGCTAAGCAAAGAGATATACAGCACTTCTCAGCTAAGCAAAGAGATATACAGCACTTCTCAGCTAAGCAAAGAGATATACAGCACTTCTCTGCTAAGCAAAGAGATATACATCACTTCTCAGCTAAGCAAAGAGATATACATCACTTCTCTGCTAAGCAAAGAGATATACAGCACTTCTCAGCTAAGCAAAGAGATATACAGCACTTCTCAGCTAAGCAAAGAGATATACATCACTTCTCAGCTAAGCAAAGAGATATACAGCACTTCTCAGCTAAGCAAAGAGATATACAGCACTTCTCAGCTAAGCAAAGAGATATACATCACTTCTCAGCTAAGCAAAGAGATATACAGCACTTCTCAGCTAAGCAAAGAGATATACAGCACTTCTCAGCTAAGCAAAGAGATATACAGCACTTCTCAGCTAAGCAAAGAGATATACATCACTTCTCAGCTAAGCAAAGAGATATACATCACTTCTCAGCTAAGCAAAGAGATATACAGCACTTCTCAGCTAAGCAAAGAGATATACATCACTTCTCAGCTAAGCAAAGAGATATACATCACTTCTCAGCTAAGCAAAGAGATATACATCACTTCTCAGCTAAGCAAAGAGATATACAGCACTTCTCAGCTAAGCAAAGAGATATACATCACTTCTCAGCTAAGCAAAGAGATATACAGCACTTCTCAGCTAAGCAAAGAGATATACATCACTTCTCAGCTAAGCAAAGAGATATACATCACTTCTCAGCTAAGCAAAGAGATATACAGCACTTCTCAGCTAAGCAAAGAGATATACAGCACTTCTCAGCTAAGCAAAGAGATATACAGCACTTCTCAGCTAAGCAAAGAGATATACAGCACTTCTCAGCTAAGCAAAGAGATATACATCACTTCTCAGCTAAGCAAAGAGATATACAGCACTTCTCAGCTAAGCAAAGAGATATACATCACTTCTCAGCTAAGCAAAGAGATATACATCACTTCTCAGCTAAGCAAAGAGATATACATCACTTCTCAGCTAAGCAAAGAGATATACAGCACTTCTCAGCTAAGCAAAGAGATATACATCACTTCTCAGCTAAGCAAAGAGATATACATCACTTCTCAGCTAAGCAAAGAGATATACAGCACTTCTCAGCTAAGCAAAGAGATATACATCACTTCTCAGCTAAGCAAAGAGATATACAGCACTTCTCAGCTAAGCAAAGAGATATACAGCACTTCTCAGCTAAGCAAAGAGATATACATCACTTCTCAGCTAAGCAAAGAGATATACATCACTTCTCAGCTAAGCAAAGAGATATACAGCACTTCTCAGCTAAGCAAAGAGATATACATCACTTCTCAGCTAAGCAAAGAGATATACATCACTTCTCAGCTAAGCAAAGAGATATACAGCACTTCTCAGCTAAGCAAAGAGATATACATCACTTCTCAGCTAAGCAAAGAGATATACAGCACTTCTCAGCTAAGCAAAGAGATATACATCACTTCTCAGCTAAGCAAAGAGATATACAGCACTTCTCAGCTAAGCAAAGAGATATACATCACTTCTCAGCTAAGCAAAGAGATATACAGCACTTCTCAGCTAAGCAAAGAGATATACATCACTTCTCAGCTAAGCAAAGAGATATACATCACTTCTCAGCTAAGCAAAGAGATATACAGCACTTCTCAGCTAAGCAAAGAGATATACATCACTTCTCAGCTAAGCAAAGAGATATACATCACTTCTCAGCTAAGCAAAGAGATATACAGCACTTCTCAGCTAAGCAAAGAGATATACATCACTTCTCAGCTAAGCAAAGAGATATACATCACTTCTCAGCTAAGCAAAGAGATATACATCACTTCTCAGCTAAGCAAAGAGATATACATCACTTCTCAGCTAAGCAAAGAGATATACAGCACTTCTCAGCTAAGCAAAGAGATATACATCACTTCTCAGCTAAGCAAAGAGATATACATCACTTCTCAGCTAAGCAAAGAGATATACAGCACTTCTCAGCTAAGCAAAGAGATATACGAGCACTTCTCAGCTAAGCAAAGAGATATACAGCACTTCTCAGCTAAGCAAAGAGATATACAGCACTTCTCAGCTAAGCAAAGAGATATACAGCACTTCTCAGCTAAGCAAAGAGATATACAGCACTTCTCAGCTAAGCAAAGAGATATACAGCACTTCTCAGCTAAGCAAAGAGATATACAGCACTTCTCAGCTAAGCAAAGAGATATACAGCACTTCTCAGCTAAGCAAAGAGATATACAGCACTTCTCAGCTAAGCAAAGAGATATACATCACTTCTCAGCTAAGCAAAGAGATATACATCACTTCTCAGCTAAGCAAAGAGATATACAGCACTTCTCAGCTAAGCAAAGAGATATACAGCACTTCTCAGCTAAGCAAAGAGATATACATCACTTCTCAGCTAAGCAAAGAGATATACAGCACTTCTCAGCTAAGCAAAGAGATATACATCACTTCTCAGCTAAGCAAAGAGATATACAGCACTTCTCAGCTAAGCAAAGAGATATACATCACTTCTCAGCTAAGCAAAGAGATATACAGCACTTCTCAGCTAAGCAAAGAGATATACATCACTTCTCAGCTAAGCAAAGAGATATACAGCACTTCTCAGCTAAGCAAAGAGATATACATCACTTCTCAGCTAAGCAAAGAGATATACATCACTTCTCAGCTAAGCAAAGAGATATACATCACTTCTCAGCTAAGCAAAGAGATATACAGCACTTCTCAGCTAAGCAAAGAGATATACAGCACTTCTCAGCTAAGCAAAGAGATATACATCACTTCTCAGCTAAGCAAAGAGATATACATCACTTCTCAGCTAAGCAAAGAGATATACAGCACTTCTCAGCTAAGCAAAGAGATATACAGCACTTCTCAGCTAAGCAAAGAGATATACAGCACTTCTCAGCTAAGCAAAGAGATATACAGCACTTCTCAGCTAAGCAAAGAGATATACATCACTTCTCAGCTAAGCAAAGAGATATACATCACTTCTCAGCTAAGCAAAGAGATATACAGCACTTCTCAGCTAAGCAAAGAGATATACAGCACTTCTCAGCTAAGCAAAGAGATATACATCACTTCTCAGCTAAGCAAAGAGATATACAGCACTTCTCAGCTAAGCAAGAGATATACATCACTTCTCAGCTAAGCAAAGAGATATACAGCACTTCTCAGCTAAGCAAAGAGATATACATCACTTCTCAGCTAAGCAAAGAGATATACATCACTTCTCAGCTAAGCAAAGAGATATACAGCACTTCTCAGCTAAGCAAAGAGATATACATCACTTCTCAGCTAAGCAAAGAGATATACAGCACTTCTCAGCTAAGCAAAGAGATATACATCACTTCTCAGCTAAGCAAAGAGATATACAGCACTTCTCAGCTAAGCAAAGAGATATACAGCACTTCTCAGCTAAGCAAAGAGATATACAGCACTTCTCAGCTAAGCAAAGAGATATACATCACTTCTCAGCTAAGCAAAGAGATATACAGCACTTCTCAGCTAAGCAAAGAGATATACATCACTTCTCAGCTAAGCAAAGAGATATACAGCACTTCTCAGCTAAGCAAAGAGATATACATCACTTCTCAGCTAAGCAAAGAGATATACAGCACTTCTCAGCTAAGCAAAGAGATATACATCACTTCTCAGCTAAGCAAAGAGATATACATCACTTCTCAGCTAAGCAAAGAGATATACATCACTTCTCAGCTAAGCAAAGAGATATACAGCACTTCTCAGCTAAGCAAAGAGATATACAGCACTTCTCAGCTAAGCAAAGAGATATACATCACTTCTCAGCTAAGCAAAGAGATATACATCACTTCTCAGCTAAGCAAAGAGATATACAGCACTTCTCAGCTAAGCAAAGAGATATACAGCACTTCTCAGCTAAGCAAAGAGATATACAGCACTTCTCAGCTAAGCAAAGAGATATACATCACTTCTCAGCTAAGCAAAGAGATATACATCACTTCTCAGCTAAGCAAAGAGATATACAGCACTTCTCAGCTAAGCAAAGAGATATACATCACTTCTCAGCTAAGCAAAGAGATATACAGCACTTCTCAGCTAAGCAAAGAGATATACAGCACTTCTCAGCTAAGCAAAGAGATATACAGCACTTCTCAGCTAAGCAAAGAGATATACAGCACTTCTCAGCTAAGCAAAGAGATATACAGCACTTCTCAGCTAAGCAAAGAGATATACATCACTTCTCAGCTAAGCAAAGAGATATACAGCACTTCTCAGCTAAGCAAAGAGATATACAGCACTTCTCAGCTAAGCAAAGAGATAATACAGCACTTCTCAGCTAAGCAAAGAGATATACATCACTTCTCAGCTAAGCAAAGAGATATACAGCACTTCTCAGCTAAGCAAAGAGATATACATCACTTCTCAGCTAAGCAAAGAGATATACAGCACTTCTCAGCTAAGCAAAGAGATATACATCACTTCTCAGCTAAGCAAAGAGATATACAGCACTTCTCAGCTAAGCAAAGAGATATACAGCACTTCTCAGCTAAGGCAAAGAGATATACAGCACTTCTCAGCTAAGCAAAGAGATATACATCACTTCTCAGCTAAGCAAAGAGATATACAGCACTTCTCAGCTAAGCAAAGAGATATACATCACTTCTCAGCTAAGCAAAGAGATATACAGCACTTCTCAGCTAAGCAAAGAGATATACATCACTTCTCAGCTAAGCAAAGAGATATACAGCACTTCTCAGCTAAGCAAAGAGATATACATCACTTCTCAGCTAAGCAAAGAGATATACAGCACTTCTCAGCTAAGCAAAGAGATATACATCACTTCTCAGCTAAGCAAAGAGATATACAGCACTTCTCAGCTAAGCAAAGAGATATACATCACTTCTCAGCTAAGCAAAGAGATATACAGCACTTCTCAGCTAAGCAAAGAGATATACATCACTTCTCAGCTAAGCAAAGAGATATACAGCACTTCTCAGCTAAGCAAAGAGATATACAGCACTTCTCAGCTAAGCAAGAGATATACAGCACTTCTCAGCTAAGCAAAGAGATATACATCACTTCTCAGCTAAGCAAAGAGATATACATCACTTCTCAGCTAAGCAAAGAGATATACAGCACTTCTCAGCTAAGCAAAGAGATATACAGCACTTCTCAGCTAAGCAAAGAGATATACATCACTTCTCAGCTAAGCAAAGAGATATACATCACTTCTCAGCTAAGCAAAGAGATATACAGCACTTCTCAGCTAAGCAAAGAGATATACATCACTTCTCAGCTAAGCAAGAGATATACATCACTTCTCAGCTAAGCAAAGAGATATACAGCACTTCTCAGCTAAGCAAAGAGATATACATCACTTCTCAGCTAAGCAAAGAGATATACAGCACTTCTCAGCTAAGCAAAGAGATATACATCACTTCTCAGCTAAGCAAAGAGATATACAGCACTTCTCAGCTAAGCAAAGAGATATACATCACTTCTCAGCTAAGCAAAGAGATATACAGCACTTCTCAGCTAAGCAAAGAGATATACATCACTTCTCAGCTAAGCAAAGAGATATACAGCACTTCTCAGCTAAGCAAAGAGATATACATCACTTCTCAGCTAAGCAAAGAGATATACAGCACTTCTCAGCTAAGCAAAGAGATATACAGCACTTCTCAGCTAAGCAAAGAGATATACAGCACTTCTCAGCTAAGCAAAGAGATATACATCACTTCTCAGCTAAGCAAAGAGATATACAGCACTTCTCAGCTAAGCAAAGAGATATACAGCACTTCTCAGCTAAGCAAAGAGATATACATCACTTCTCAGCTAAGCAAAGAGATATACATCACTTCTCAGCTAAGCAAAGAGATATACAGCACTTCTCAGCTAAGCAAAGAGATATACAGCACTTCTCAGCTAAGCAAAGAGATATACATCACTTCTCAGCTAAGCAAGAGATATACAGCACTTCTCAGCTAAGCAAAGAGATATACATCACTTCTCAGCTAAGCAAAGAGATATACAGCACTTCTCAGCTAAGCAAAGAGATATACAGCACTTCTCAGCTAAGCAAAGAGATATACAGCACTTCTCAGCTAAGCAAAGAGATATACAGCACTTCTCAGCTAAGCAAAGAGATATACATCACTTCTCAGCTAAGCAAAGAGATATACAGCACTTCTCAGCTAAGCAAAGAGATATACAGCACTTCTCAGCTAAGCAAAGAGATATACAGCACTTCTCAGCTAAGCAAAGAGATATACATCACTTCTCAGCTAAGCAAAGAGATATACAGCACTTCTCAGCTAAGCAAAGAGATATACAGCACTTCTCAGCTAAGCAAAGAGATATACATCACTTCTCAGCTAAGCAAAGAGATATACATCACTTCTCAGCTAAGCAAAGAGATATACAGCACTTCTCAGCTAAGCAAAGAGATATACAGCACTTCTCAGCTAAGCAAAGAGATATACAGCACTTCTCAGCTAAGCAAAGAGATATACAGCACTTCTCAGCTAAGCAAAGAGATATACAGCACTTCTCAGCTAAGCAAAGAGATATACAGCACTTCTCAGCTAAGCAAAGAGATATACAGCACTTCTCAGCTAAGCAAAGAGATATACATCACTTCTCAGCTAAGCAAAGAGATATACAGCACTTCTCAGCTAAGCAAAGAGATATACATCACTTCTCAGCTAAGCAAAGAGATATACATCACTTCTCAGCTAAGCAAAGAGATATACAGCACTTCTCAGCTAAGCAAAGAGATATACAGCACTTCTCAGCTAAGCAAAGAGATATACATCACTTCTCAGCTAAGCAAAAGAGATATACAGCACTTCTCAGCTAAGCAAAGAGATATACAGCACTTCTCAGCTAAGCAAAGAGATATACAGCACTTCTCAGCTAAGCAAAGAGATATACAGCACTTCTCAGCTAAGCAAAGAGATATACAGCACTTCTCAGCTAAGCAAAGAGATATACATCACTTCTCAGCTAAGCAAAGAGATATACAGCACTTCTCAGCTAAGCAAAGAGATATACATCACTTCTCAGCTAAGCAAAGAGATATACAGCACTTCTCAGCTAAGCAAAGAGATATACATCACTTCTCAGCTAAGCAAAGAGATATACAGCACTTCTCAGCTAAGCAAAGAGATATACATCACTTCTCAGCTAAGCAAAGAGATATACATCACTTCTCAGCTAAGCAAAGAGATATACAGCACTTCTCAGCTAAGCAAAGAGATATACATCACTTCTCAGCTAAGCAAAGAGATATACAGCACTTCTCAGCTAAGCAAAGAGATATACATCACTTCTCAGCTAAGCAAAGAGATATACAGCACTTCTCAGCTAAGCAAAGAGATATACATCACTTCTCAGCTAAGCAAAGAGATATACATCACTTCTCAGCTAAGCAAAGAGATATACAGCACTTCTCAGCTAAGCAAAGAGATATACAGCACTTCTCAGCTAAGCAAAGAGATATACAGCACTTCTCAGCTAAGCAAAGAGATATACAGCACTTCTCAGCTAAGCAAAGAGATATACATCACTTCTCAGCTAAGCAAAGAGATATACAGCACTTCTCAGCTAAGCAAAGAGATATACATCACTTCTCAGCTAAGCAAAGAGATATACATCACTTCTCAGCTAAGCAAAGAGATATACAGCACTTCTCAGCTAAGCAAAGAGATATACAGCACTTCTCAGCTAAGCAAAGAGATATACAGCACTTCTCAGCTAAGCAAAGAGATATACATCACTTCTCAGCTAAGCAAAGAGATATACATCACTTCTCAGCTAAGCAAAGAGATATACAGCACTTCTCAGCTAAGCAAAGAGATATACAGCACTTCTCAGCTAAGCAAAGAGATATACAGCACTTCTCAGCTAAGCAAAGAGATATACAGCACTTCTCAGCTAAGCAAAGAGATATACAGCACTTCTCAGCTAAGCAAAGAGATATACAGCACTTCTCAGCTAAGCAAGAGATATACAGCACTTCTCAGCTAAGCAAAGAGATATACAGCACTTCTCAGCTAAGCAAAGAGATATACAGCACTTCTCAGCTAAGCAAAGAGATATACATCACTTCTCAGCTAAGCAAAGAGATATACAGCACTTCTCAGCTAAGCAAAGAGATATACATCACTTCTCAGCTAAGCAAAGAGATATACATCACTTCTCAGCTAAGCAAAGAGATATACAGCACTTCTCAGCTAAGCAAAGAGATATACATCACTTCTCAGCTAAGCAAAGAGATATACATCACTTCTCAGCTAAGCAAAGAGATATACAGCACTTCTCAGCTAAGCAAAGAGATATACAGCACTTCTCAGCTAAGCAAAGAGATATACAGCACTTCTCAGCTAAGCAAAGAGATATACAGCACTTCTCAGCTAAGCAAAGAGATATACAGCACTTCTCAGCTAAGCAAAGAGATATACATCACTTCTCAGCTAAGCAAAGAGATATACAGCACTTCTCAGCTAAGCAAAGAGATATACAGCACTTCTCAGCTAAGCAAAGAGATATACATCACTTCTCAGCTAAGCAAAGAGATATACAGCACTTCTCAGCTAAGCAAAGAGATATACAGCACTTCTCAGCTAAGCAAAGAGATATACATCACTTCTCAGCTAAGCAAAGAGATATACAGCACTTCTCAGCTAAGCAAAGAGATATACAGCACTTCTCAGCTAAGCAAAGAGATATACAGCACTTCTCAGCTAAGCAAAGAGATATACAGCACTTCTCAGCTAAGCAAAGAGATATACAGCACTTCTCAGCTAAGCAAAGAGATATACAGCACTTCTCAGCTAAGCAAAGAGATATACAGCACTTCTCAGCTAAGCAAAGAGATATACAGCACTTCTCAGCTAAGCAAAGAGATATACATCACTTCTCAGCTAAGCAAAGAGATATACAGCACTTCTCAGCTAAGCAAAGAGATATACAGCACTTCTCAGCTAAGCAAAGAGATATACATCACTTCTCAGCTAAGCAAAGAGATATACATCACTTCTCAGCTAAGCAAAGAGATATACATCACTTCTCAGCTAAGCAAAGAGATATACATCACTTCTCAGCTAAGCAAAGAGATATACAGCACTTCTCAGCTAAGCAAAGATATACAGCACTTCTCAGCTAAGCAAAGAGATATACATCACTTCTCAGCTAAGCAAAGAGATATACAGCACTTCTCAGCTAAGCAAAGAGATATACAGCACTTCTCAGCTAAGCAAAGAGATATACAGCACTTCTCAGCTAAGCAAAGAGATATACAGCAACTTCTCAGCTAAGCAAAGAGATATACAGCACTTCTCAGCTAAGCAAAGAGATATACAGCACTTCTCAGCTAAGCAAAGAGATATACATCACTTCTCAGAAGCAAGAGTATACACACTTCTCAGCTAAGCAAAGAGATATACAGCACTTCTCAGCTAAGCAAAGAGATATACATCACTTCTCAGCTAAGCAAAGAGATATACAGCACTTCTCAGCTAAGCAAAGAGATATACATCACTTCTCAGCTAAGCAAAGAGATATACATCACTTCTCAGCTAAGCAAAGAGATATACATCACTTCTCAGCTAAGCAAAGAGATATACAGCACTTCTCAGCTAAGCAAAGAGATATACATCACTTCTCAGCTAAGCAAAGAGATATTACAGATCACTTCTCAGCTAAGCAAAGAGATATACAGCAACTTCTCAGCTAAGCAAAGAGATATACAGCACTTCTCAGCTAAGCAAAGAGATATACATCACTTCTCAGCTAAGCAAAGAGATATACAGCACTTCTCAGCTAAGCAAAGAGATATACATCACTTCTCAGCTAAGCAAAGAGATATAA
>NW_027454449.1:0-78669 GCF_040206685.1 Ascaphus truei | reverse complement strand
TTACATTTGGAGGCGCTGCTGAGATCTTAGACCTGGGGTGCCCTATTCAAAACCGAATCACCAAAAATCAGCATCATGGTAATTCCCTCACGTCAAGAGGTCCACGCGTGGGCCACCACCGTCCGTGAACCACCTAGACATGTGGTTGCAGTAGGGAATGTCCCGGCGTTAGTACCTGAAACTGACATCCGGAACTCACTGAGCAAACTCTTAGGCGCAGATAGAATATGGTACCGTGGCAGGGTGTTCGACTCTACTTATCACTTGAGTGCACTACTATTCACCGTATGCCGGGACATAGGCCCTGAAGCGGCCCCGAATATTCTAATAGCCCCCGAGTGCCCACCAGAAGGATACCCCCTTATATACTCGGACTTGCCAGTAATACGGGAAATGTTCTCGCTCAGAGCCCCTCCTCAAGATCCCGACGAACCGTCCACCAGTACCTGGACGCCACTTACCCCCGTGTCCAGTACCCCAAACCGGGTTGACCGTCC
Source organism: Ascaphus truei (assembly GCF_040206685.1). Lineage (NCBI taxonomy): Eukaryota > Metazoa > Chordata > Amphibia > Anura > Ascaphidae > Ascaphus > Ascaphus truei. Next base: position 78,172 of record NW_027454449.1, on the reverse strand, counting down.
CCAACCCAAAGTCTCCTTTACCCCAAGCGGCCTCCCGGACGCCAGTAGTTGGGCTGACAGTCCTCCCTCTCCACCCGACACCGTACCCCGCGAGGTAAACTCTCGGCCTATCGGAGAGAGAGCAACGAACGAAGGTTCCATAATGGGGGTGACGCTACCCCAATTCGTAGAAGCCCTCACTGTGGCATCCCAGTCTCAAAGTTATAGGAAGCTTAAGGCCTTCTCTGGAGTACTTCCAATACCCCAGGGGGAAGAAGGAATAGACCTGTGGAGGGAGAATGCAGTAAAAGTAGTAGAGGAGTGGTCGTGCACTGACACTGTAAAGCGGCAGCGTATTATGGAATGCCTCAGACCCCCTGCGTCTACTATGTTGACCATCCACAGGGACCAACACCCAGAGTTGACAGCGTTGGAAATGGTGGCGTTCCTGTTGGAGGCGTACGGACTAGCAGAAGACGAAGGAGCGCTCTGGACGAAGTACTTCCGTCTTTATCAGAAGGAAGGAGAGGACCTGTCGGCTTTCATCCACCGCCTACAGCTGGTCCTCGGGGTCCTACTCAATCGTAAGCTGGTCTCCGCATCGGGGATGGATGAAGCTCTCCATAAACAGTATCTGCGGGGATCAAGCCCCACTCACCCCATAGCCAACATGCTCCGCAGCAAGATAATGGACGGGGGCCCCTACAAGTTCACCGAGTTGCTGCGGCAAGTGAAACTACAGGAGGCTCATGTTATGCTACACTCCACCGCTACACCTAAGAGCTCCTCTGCCTCCAAAGGAAAGGGCTCTACGGAAAAGAAGGAAGAGTCTACTGCCTTGTCCAAAGGGTACAAACCACGACCCCCCGACCGACCACCTTCCCCATCCACGAGTCGCCCGGAAAGCCGCCCAGTGGTATGCTATAACTGCGGCAAGAAGGGCCACGTAATCCGTAATTGCCCAGAAAAGGAAGTTCACCCTGAGGAACACCCTTCCGATAGAGGAAAATCAGCCCGATCTATGGTCTGCAGTGTACCAATGGCAGAAGCTGACCTCGAACTCACGCATTCTGGAACTGGAACCCCGGATGCCCCTTCTGACGCCGGCCCCAGTGATGACGCCCCATCCGGTGAAGCTTGCAGTCAAGTGGTCCCTGCGGCCATCGTGCCCGTGGTACTAGAAGGGATATACGCCTCGGCCCTATTGGACACAGGGTCACAAGTAACCATAATATATCGCAGGTTTTATGATCAGCACCTTCAACACTGCCCACTAAGGCCGGCCGAACATATGAAGGTTAGGGGGTTAAGTAATGAAGACTACCCCATCGATGGGATTGTAAAGGTCCAACTGGACATACTCCAACTGAACACCGGCAAGAAGCACCCCATGCAGGTAGCGGCCATGGTATGCCCGGAGCCCCAAGACCATTGCAAGTACCCAATCATCTTGGGAACCAATGCAGACATAGTGCAAGCTATAATCCGAGCCTACTTGAGAGAGACCAACGAGTTGCCGCTGGCCGATTCGCTCCTAGACCCCATCTTACGAGAAGAATGCCACCGGGTGTATGCATTGGAGCGTCATGGGGACCTCTACAATCGTCAACGAGGACTGACGACCATATTACCAGGGGGAGTGCAAAAGATGGCCGTCTGGTGTTGTTATCCCGACCGAGACCAGAACGACCAACTGTTCTCGCTGGAGAGTGAGCCTGAAGAAGAAGAGGTTCAGCGAGGGTATAGAATACTACCCGAAGTGAGGGATTGGACGGCTAAGATCCCTATTCGAACCCACGTATATGTGCAGAATCTCTCCCCCTTTCCGATGGAGTTTGATGTCGACCAGAAGTTGGGATGCATATATCCGGTCAGCCCGGTGGGAGCCACACCTCAGGTGAAGGCGGCGGCCGCGCACGAGCGGATAGTCGATCTGGACTTCAACTTCGGCGAATCGACCCTGTCCACAGAGTGGAAAAAACGGTTGACCACCCAGCTGATGCAACGACGACATGTGTTCTCCACGAGCGAGATGGATGTGGGGTGCAGCCGCAGTGCCCAACATACCATTCGGATGAGTGATGCCACCCCGTTCCGGGAACGTTCTCGTCGCCTTGCCCCTCGGGATGTGGACGATGTGAGGAACGCCATCCAAGACATGGAAACCGCTGGGATTGTGACAGAATCACGAGGACCTTACGCGTCGCCCATAGTGGTGGTGCGGAAAAAGAACGGGTCCGTACGACTGTGTATCGACTATCGGACACTGAACAACCGCACGATCCCGGATCAATACAACCTTCCGCGCATTGAAGAGATCCTGAATGCGCTGAATGGGAGTCACTGGTTTAGCGTGCTGGACCTCCGATCAGGGTACTATCAGGTGCCCATGACGGCGGAAGACCAGGAGAAAACGGCTTTCGTCTGCCCCCTGGGATTCTATCAATTCACCCGTATGCCCCAAGGTATATGTGGGGCGCCTGCTACGTTCCAAAGGTTGATGGAAAAGACAATCGGGGACATGATTCCCCGGGAGTGCCTGGTGTACCTGGACGACATCATCGTCTTCGGAAGGACTCTGGAAGAGCACGAAGAGCGGTTATTTAAGGTGATCGATCGTCTGGGAAACGAAGGGTTGAAATTGTCCCTAGACAAGTGCCGATTTTGCCATACCTCGGTGACCTACGTGGGGCACATCGTGTCCGCCAAAGGGATCGCCACCGACCCTGCCAAGGTAGAGGCCGTGGTGAACTGGCCTCGCCCAGAGAACGTCACAGAGCTGCGATCCTTCCTGGGGTTCTGTGGGTATTATCGCCGCTTCGTGGAAGGGTACTCGAGCAAGGCTAAACCCTTGAACAATCTGTTGAAGATATACCCTTCCGAGACCGGCCCGCCAACCGTTTGGTGACAAATGGACCTCTGAGTGTGAGCAGGCCTTCCTGAAGCTGAAGAAGTGTCTGACCGAAGCGCCTGTACTTGCTTATGCGGATCCCGAACAGCCTTACGTCCTGCATGTGGATGCTAGTCTAAATGGACTAGGCGCCGTCCTGCACCAGAAGCACCCGGAGGGCCTGCGGCCGGTAGCTTACATCAGCCGAAGCTTGACACCCAGTGAGCAGAGATACCCCGTCCACAAGTTGGAGTTTCTGGCTCTCAAGTGGGCGATCACCGAGAAGCTCCACGATTACTTGTACGGTGTCACCTTCGAGGTAAGGACGGATAACAACCCCCTCACGTACATCAATACGTCGGCCAAACTAGATGCAGCAGGCCACCGATGGCAGGCCGCCCTCAGTAACTACAGCTTCTCCTTGAAGTATAAGCCGGGGCCATTGAATATTGGGGCGGACGCCCTCTCCCGAAGACCAGGACTACTCGCTACCCCCGATGATGAGGAATGGGAAGAACTTCCCGGCCCCGGAGTGCGGGCTATGTGTAAAACTGCAGCCATAGTTAATGACCAAGTGGCCTTCTCCGAGTTACGAGTGATCGACTCTTTGGGATGCCAGTCGCAGGCTGTCCCCGCCGCCTACTGCGACCCAAAAGGGATGCACCTCACGCACGACAAGGTGTTCCGGTGGAAAGATCTGGTAGACTACCAAATTCGAGATCCGGTCACTAGCATCATCCGGCACGCCGTTGAAAAAAGGAACCCAGCCCTTCTGAAACGTGCGCCCAATGACTTGGTGGCCTTACTCATGCGAGAATGGGACAAATTTGAAGTGGACAACTGCTTGCTCTATCGGGTGGTGCAATATCATAATCACCCGGATAGGAGACAACTAGTCCTACCCAAGAACTTACAATACCTGGTGTTGAAGTCCCTACACGATGAACACGGGCACTTAGGCGTAGAGAAGACTTTTGGGCTAGTCCGAGACCGGTTCTTCTGGCCCAAGATGAGGGAAGCGGTGGAACAACACTGCCGCCGTTGTTCCCGGTGCATTCAACGCAAGACGTTGCCTACCAGAGCAGCTCCCATGGCCCATCTTAAGAGTTCTGGTCCGATGGACTTGGTGTGTATGGACTTTGTATGTATCGAACCTGATAGCCGAGGCATCGGTAACGTGCTGGTCATCACGGACCATTACACCCGATATGCACAGGCCTTCCCCACAAAAGACCAGAAGGCTATCACGGTCGCGAAAGTTCTATGGGAAAAGTTCTTCGTGCATTACGGTCTTCCAAACCGACTTCACTCCGACCAAGGGCGAGATTTTGAGAGTACTCTGATCCGAGAATTACTTAAAATGCTGAACGTCGCCAAGTCCCGGACGACTCCGTACCACCCCGAAGGAGATGCTTTGCCTGAACGATTCAACAGGACCCTGTTGGACATGCTTGGAACTCTGAAGGGAACGCAGAAAGCAGAATGGAGTCGTCACGTAGAAACGTTGGTACACGCGTACAACTGTACTCGCCATGAGTCCACTGGGTTCTCCCCGTACTTCCTCATGTTTGGGCGGGAGGCAAGACTCCCCGTAGATGTGCGTCTTCGAGTCTCAACGGATGGGATACACAATGCTACCCATTTCCAGTATGTGCAAAGGCTAAAGGACAGTTTGCAGCAAGCTTACCAACAGGCTGAGAAGTCTACAGCTAAACTGAATGCTGGCAATAAGAGACGATACGACAATAAAGTCAAATATCGAGAGTTACGTCCGGGGGACGCTGTGTTACTTCGTAATTTGGGAGTCCCCGGAAAACATAAACTGGCAGACCGATGGAGAGATGGCGTATATGAGGTAGAGTCACAGATGCCCGGCCTCCCGGTCTATCGCATCAAAGACACAGACGGCCGGGTAAAGGTGTGGCATCGTAATCACCTTCTCCCTATTCCCCAAGTGGGAGGCGAAGAAGAAGAAATACAGGCCACACCGCTCAACGGTGAGTCCGATCTATCAGAGGTGGGTCAAGAGACTGTAAATAACGAGACCCACTCTGAAACTCCTGAAGACCCTATGGAGGGACCCTCTCAAAGGGACTATTCCACAGAAGGGGCATCTCCCGGAGGAGCTACGGGTAAAGGGCCCCGTAGGCCAACGCCTACTAAGGTGGCACCAACAGGCCAGCCTTTGGATCCACAGAGCCCGTGCTTTGTGCCTAACAGAGACTGTTCAGAGACATTTCTCCCCTCAAGGGACGAGGCTGAGCCTCAGGACTGTACTTATTACTCCCCAGAGGGAGTTGCTGAAGAACAACTCCGTAGGAGCCAAAGGGCCAGGTACCCTCCAACTCGGGTAACCTATGATCAAATGGGGGCACCCCAGTATGAGGCTCAGCAGTGGTCTCGGAGCAAAATCCAATCCGTGATTGTGATGCTCACAGAATTGTGTAACCTTGTTTAAAGTTGATGCAATGTGCTAAGTTGTATTCGTACCAGATGCATTTTTATTATATAACGGTTGTGTATAGTAGTAAGTTATGTGGTCCAAGCGGGGACGTTGGAGTTTCACCAGGGGGAGGATGTAGCCAGGTCCCCCTCGCGCACTCGCCCCCTCCCTTGTCCCCCCCCCTCGCGCACTCGCCTCCTCCTTCACCGTTGCGAGCGCGCGGTGTTGCTGTGCGGCCGGTTGCTAGGGAAGCGGGTCGGGCGGTTGCCGGGGACGCGATCGGGCCGTCGCTAAGGCCGCGATCGCGTTGCCACCGGCCCGGCGGCTAGCGGAGCAGGGCGCCGCCATGACAGTTAGCTCGCGCATGCGCAGGATGCCAGCTAGCGCGGGAGGCCCCTGATAGCTCGCGCATGCGCGAGGATAGACGGCCAGCCCCCAGGGTGCATAGGGGCAGAGACACCTGACGCCAGGGAGCCAATAGGGCTGAGGGATTTGCCCGGGAAAGGAGAGATATTTTTCGCGGGGTTTTGCAGTGACACGGGCAGTCAGGATCCGGACCAGCTAGGGGTAAGAGGTGGATGCAGGGGTCAGTGACCCTCTGCATTAGGCCAGCAGCCCCCAGTTAGGTCCTGAGCCACTTAATAGCTTGTGGAGTATAGGGACAGGCCCTAGATAGGGACACTGACCCATTTATTGGTAGCTTAGTCAGGGACACGGTGCTAAAGCCGTGCGGCCCTGCGAGGTGGGTTCTGGGCTCAGAACACTATCAAAGACCCTGGGACTAAGGTGATATTATCCGCGCTGGAATTCACCCAACGCGGTGTGGAGGACAACGTCGGATCGGGCGGAACTCCGGTGATATCGCGGTACCCGTGGCTGGAGCCCGGGCAGGTAACCTGCAACTCACTTGCACCAACCAGGCCTATCACCAGACATAGTGGCTGCGCAGTCACACATACATATGCAGACATTGGTATATGATTTTGGGAGTGCAAGACATTTGGGTGGGGGCTACTGGACACAGGGTGGGGTCACTCTGCGGGAGGTTAGCGTCCGCCGTGACGCCTAGAGGTGGTAGCGTCCGCCGTGACGCCTAGAGGTGGTAGCGTCCGCCGTGACGCCTAGAGGTGGTAGCGTCCGCCGTGACGCCTAGAGGTGGTAGCGTCCGCCGTGACGCCTAGAGTGGTTAGCGTCCGCCGTGGCGCATGTGTTGAGATGTAATGTGATAAGTTGCTGCATGTAGTAAAGTTAATAGTTATATAGAGCTGTCTGTGTGGTCATTGTGTATTGTCCTGCGAGGAACTACTTCCCCTCTGGTGGGAGCCATCGCAGGTGGAGGCGCTGCATCATTAGTATTGTAATACATTGCCCCAGGTTCCCTTAGCGGAGGCTCAGCCTTCTGTGAGCCAACAGGTATTGCACCACGCACCCCCCTTGGTAACATTGCATGTTCCCTCCACGCACGCGGTATATGCGATTGGGTGGGGTGATATGACCGTTACAGTACGATAGCGGTGTGTACTCGCTAGTGTCTCCCTATAGTTATGCCTAAGGCGGGATCAGCGCCTGTTGACCGGTGTTGGTGCACTTGACGTATCTACTACCTTCCGGTCACGGCGGTGACCGGTAATACTTGGAAAAGGATCAGCCGAATCCTTGCTTGTCTGGGATGTCCGCAGTGCAGCTGTCTGGTCCCAAGCAGCTCACCAGCAAACCTGCTCCGCACGCTTGTCCCTAACTGTCTACACAGTAAGGTGACTGATCGCTAGCACTATGGCCGTCCCTGCAGCACAGCAGCACACTGTGACTCAGGGGTTTCTCCTAAGGGCCTGCGGGGTAAAGCTAGCCTATGCAGGCGGGTCACGGACCCCCTGCACGCATACACCCTCCTCCGTTACCTTCCAGATCCCCTCTGACTAGCCTCTCCCCCACGCTTCCCTTTCCTCCTCCCGTAATTCTAGCCTTCCGATTGGCTCCTCAAGTCAGGTGACTGCCCAGGAGCTCATGGGAGTTGTAGTTCCTCAGCGGAGCTTCTCTGCCTTGAGCTGCACACTCACAGCTATTGCATCAGCGCAGACCTCCACATGACTCTCCTGAACAGTCAAAACACCAACTGAACACACATATGAGGTTCCTACCACATCCCTACACATACATCTATTATTTGGTGCCTGCGGCACAGGGAGATAACGTGACTTGCTCAAGGTCACAAGGTATGGGGGGGGGGGGATTGAGTGAGTGTGTGTGTGGGGGGGGATTGAGTGTGTTTGTGTGTGGGGGGGTGTGTGTTTGTGTGTGGGGGGGTGTGTGTTTGTGTGTGGGGGGGATTGTGTGTGTTGGGGGGGGAGATTGAGTGTGTGGGGGGGATTTTGTGTGTGTGTGGGGGGGGGATTGTGTGGGTGTGGGTGGGGGATTGAGTGTGTGTGGGGGGGATTGAGTGTGTGTGTGGGGGGGGGTTGAGTGTGTGTGTGGGGGGGGGTTGAGTGTGTGTGGGGGGGGGTTGAGTGTGTGTGTGGGGGGGGGGTTGAGTGTGTGTGTGGGGGGGGGTTGAGTGTGTGTGTGGGGGGTGGGTTGAGTGTGTGTGGGGGGGGATTGTGTGTGTGTGGGGGGATTGAGTGTGTGTGTGTGTGTGGGGGGGATTGAGTGTGTGTGTGGGGGGGGGGATTGAGTGTGTGTGTGTGTGGGGGGGTTGAGTGTGTGTGGGGGGGATTGAGTGTGTGGGGGGGGGATTGAGTGTGGGGGCGGGGATTGAGTGTGTGTGTGGGGGGGGATTGAGTGTGTATGTGTGTGGGGGGGATTGTGTGTGTGTGGGGGGGGGATTGAGTGTGATTGGGGGGATTGAGTGTGTGCATGGGGGGATTGAGTGTGTGTGTGTGGGGGGGGAATTGAGAGTGTGTGTGTGTGGGGGGGGATTGTGTGTATGGGGGGGGATTGAGTGTATGTTTGTGTGGGGGGGATTGAGTGTGTGTGTGTGGGGGGGATTGAGTGTGTGCGGGGGGGATTGTGTATGGGGGGGGATTGAGTGTGTTTGTGTGTGTGGGGGGGGGTGTGTTTGTGTGTGGGGGGATTGTGTGTGTGTGGGGGGATTGAGTGTGTGTGTGTGTGTGTGTGGGGATTGTGTGTGGGGATTGTGTGTGTGTGTGTGGGGGGGGGGGGGAGTGTGTGTGTGTGTGGGGGGGGGATTATGTGTGTGTGTATGTGGTGTGTATGTGGTGATTGATTGAGAGAGAGAGTGTGTGTTGTATTGCAGTGGTGCGCAAACTGGTGGGGGGCAATAAGGCGCAAGATTTAGGGGGGCGCAGGCGACGTGCGGCGAAATCTGGGTGCGCGGGCCGGCAGACGCTTTGCGCGGGAGGACGAAAAAGCTGTACGCGATGGGCGGCCAATAAGATGTGCACGGGCGGGCAGCCGAAGATGTGTGCGGGTGGCTGAACAAGATAGTGCAGGTGGCGGCCTCGTGATGGTGTGTGCGCACACGCGCAGGGGCTTCGGGGGTACGGGGAGGAGCACGCCCGAGCACGGTGAAGTCAAACGCCCCTCCCGGTGTCTGCCCTGCAATAGCGCTGTGTTCCTGCTCTCCTCCGCTGGCAACCTGCTTCGCTGCGATCCTCTGCGAGGGAAAGGGTCGGCTGCCACTGTATCAATCACACTATGAATGTACAGAAATAATAAAAAAAAAGTGAAAACATTGAAAACGGAAAAAAAATAATAATAATAATGTAGGTAGGAGTGTGGATGACAATGGGGATAGCAAGCCAAAGAGCAGGGAGGGGAAGGTAGAAACAAAAAGGGGGGGAGAGGGAAGGGAGGTAGCAAAGAAGTGGATGAATGCCCCCCAAAAGTATTGCCTTTGTGCACGTACGCTCTCCCAAGCTCGGCGCTTGGGGAGACAAACAAAATTGACTTTGAAGTGCGCAGCAGAAGTCAATGCACACACACAGCCACACACAGCCACACACAGCCACACACAAATAGCCCCGATCCACGTTTGCAAAATGATGCAGGACACCCTGCGCTCAGGCTTGGAGAGTTGGTGATGTCACCGCTCTCAGCGGCAGCGTGGACGCAGCCTAATTTTGCAAGCGCGAGCTGTTGAAATATGTAAGTATTTATAGACATATTTGGATTTATATTGTATACCGTTTAATAAAGGTTTTTTTTTTTTTTTCATGTGATTTTGATTACGTCAGGCAGGGGGGGCCCGAGAAATTTCATGGATGAAAAGGGGGGCTCGGCATAAAAAGTTTGCTCACCCCTGCACTAAGCTGCGCTTTCAGCTCATAGACCTCACATTATAAACGTGTAATTATAGTCTCACCTTAATGTAGTGTAAAAGAAAATGATGTACAGATTTGGTCGCATCTATTAACGCAGGTTAACGGTGGCAGAACGTTAACGCAGCTCTATTTAAACAAATGGCACAGCGCTATATTTCTTAAATGGGTGCAATTTATTGCATTATTTGTGTAATCTTATCAGGTGGTACAGGCATACCCCGCATTCACGTACACAATGGGACCGGAGCATGTATGTAAAGTGAAAATGTACTTAAAGTGAAGCACTCCCTTTTCCCCACTTATCGATGCATGTACTGTACTGCAATCCTCATATACGAGCATACAGTAACTGGTGTAAATAACACATGTGTAGCAGTCTCTATAGTCTCCCCGCTTGCGCACAGCTTTGGTACAGGTAGGGAGCCGGTATTGCTGTTCAGGACGTGCTGACAGGCGCATGCGCGAGCTGCCGTTTGCCTATTGGGTGATATGTCCTTACTCGCGAGTGTACTTAAAGTGAGTGTCCTTAAACCGGGGTATGCTTGTACACTTGTACAGGAAATCCTAAAGTTGATGTCCCTGGGGCAGCTGAGGGATTTTCACCCATTCAGTCCTGGAGGGTCCTGCGCCCCCCTCCTGCATTTCCTAATCATGTGTTCGCTCCTTAGGCCTCGGATATTTTATTTATTTATAAAATGTTTTACCAGGAAGGAAGCAATACTTGAAAATGAGAGGTAACTCTCAATGTATGTCCTGGGCACAGAGTTATGATGACAGATACATGGTTACAAATCCATAGTTACATTAAGTGAACATGGTATACATTATATACAAGACATTGCATGCACAGTTAGAGATAATATATATTATAGGCGCATGTAACCGTTACAGACCAGATTAAAATGTGAGACAGCTTTAGTTTTGAAAGCACTTAGACTGGTAGCATCTGCAAGAGTCTCTGGTAGGTTGTTCCAGTTTTGGGGTGCATGGTAAGGCCGTGATTATACCCGAAGCGGCGGAGCGCAGAACGTTGTGCGCCACCAAAACAAATAAAAGTTTTCCTGTGAGCGCACACTAAGAATGGGTGACCAACGAGGCGGCCAAGTGCGCAAATTTTCGAACAGATCCAAGAATTTTATTTTCTGAAGCGATGGCAGCGTCATGTGAGCGGTTCAGCCAATGAGAGTGAACCACTCACGTGACATCATGGCCTCGCCTCCCGATGCCTCCTGCCTGCAGTGCAAGTTTCGGGCAGCGCATCGCATTGAGGTAGCGCGCGTGTCACGCCGCCGGTGGTATTAATGAAGGCCTATGAGGAGGAACGGACGGATACTTTGTTGAACCTTAGGACCATGAGCAGTCTGTTGGAGTCTGATCTCAGATGATAAGTGCTACACGTGGTAGGGGTGAGGAGCTTGTTCAGATAGGTGGGTAGCTTGCCGAGAAAGTATTTGAAGGCAAGACAGGAAAGATGAACTTTGCGCCTAGACTCTAGTGATGACCAATCTAGTTCTTTGAGCATTTCGCAGTGATGTGTGTTGTCGTTGCATTGGAGGACAAAGCGACATTGAATTGTAGAGGGTATCAAGGTTGCTAAGGTGGGTTTGGGGTGCTGTGCCATGTACTACAGTATGTCCCCATAGTCGATAATTTGCATTGGCTTCTGCTGTGTGATATAGTGCGTGTGCGACAGAGCACATAGCGTTGTGCGCGCCTGTCGCCTGAGCGATCTGTGGACTTTAGATCGCTCGTGACGGGGAGGCGTGGCCGTGACATCACTAGGCCTTCCCTAATGTCTCTCACGGGAGACCAGGAGATTTTACAATTATTTTTACCGGGATCATTCGCTAGGCAAACAAGGTGGTAAGAACAAAATGCAGTTTATTCGGGTAAACCCGCGTACAACACAATGAATACACAAAATACAGCTAAAAGCACACTTGCTGGGGGTGAAATCTAGGCTCTACTAGGTGCAGGGCGAATGCTTCGGTACGCTTAACCTGACCGGGATATACACCCGGGCTTTCTGGTCCTCTTTTTGGCTTCAGTTCCTAGCCGCGACCGCTACGTTCCAAATGAGAACTTGAACTTCACGTCTGACTTAGTCTCTGCAGGGCAGACTTTTCCTAGCTTCAAAACGAAGCCGGTTGCTCTGGTATTCGTGACAGCAACTTTGAAAAGTCCGCCCTAGCTTCATCGACACAAGTCACTAGATCGTCTGGTTCTCTGACTGGGGTTTTCTCCTTACATACCCTCCACTGTTCTATGTTCAGCATGGAGGAAGGAGCGACCAATTGGAGCATGGGAAACCCTGCCGCCAACCGATAAGAATAGGGGCTCGTCCTTTGACTGACGCCAGAGGAGGGGACGGGCTAAGCCGGCTTGGGATGACCCGTGGGCGGGACATACGGATTGACCAATGGGAAAACGCGCCAACATTTTGCTGCTTCCCCTAGTCAACCCATTGTCACCTACTGGGCAGACTCCACTGAGTCTGGCAGATCAGAGTGTCCTCCCCGCAGGGGGTCTCTGTTCTCCGGACCCAGTACTAAGCCCTGCCCTGGCCACTTCACACCCCGACACCTCTCAACATCCCTTCTCCTCTCCGATGTCTATGCAGACTTCCCGGCACCTATATGGATGCCTGAGCTGGCTGAATAGACATTTATAGTAAAAGCACATGTAACGGTATTTCTGGCCCGGCCTGACTCACCCAATCTCACATTGGCCCCTGTGGTCTAACCGGTCCCCATTACAGTGTGATAGTGTCTGGTGGTGCACCTGTTGGCAACAGGACTCCTGAGTCTCCCGCATGATGGTGTGTGGGGAGGACCCGTCCAGACAGGCAGCTGAGGTAGTGTGCGGAGTCCTACCTAGTTCCAGTGCAGCGCCTCCACCTCATCAGGGTCCCTTCGGTCACTTGAGGATGGTCCTGACGAGGAACTCCTCTGTGGTGCTCCTCTCTGTACATTCACTCCACACATGTACACGAGAGGGTTTGTGATTAAGAGCATCTTTATTGGTTGAGGTGGGCTAACTGCCCCTCGCAGTAGTTTCTCTAGCCACTCATTGTCCCTCAGTGCTTCCCTTTGAAAGGTGTAATTCTCCTTTAATAGGGATTCCCAATCCCAGCCGGGATGTCTTTACCCTGTGCCAGGTCCCTGGACACAGTCTTCCTGTTCAGCTACTATAACATAACTCTCGCAGACTATTCAGAACTCCTACAGAACTCAGGACTCAGATAGAACTAACTATTAGACACAGTGCTGTGCCTTATGTACACTCTGGAAGCTGACACACCTCTGACATCACTAACCATGGAATCAGAGCATGTGACCACTCCCATCCATACACAGGGCACCCCACCAGGGTGTGAGGGCAAACCTCCATAATTACTGCTGGCATGCCCACAACTTACCAGGCCTTACTGTCAGCAGGAGAGATGACTGTAGCCATTTTAAATGACCGCTACATTCTCCCCCTGGTGAATCCCATCGTCCTCGCTGGGACCTAAATTTAAATGCCTTCTTCCAGGAAGCACTGTAACACATAACACATAATTGTTAACCTCACAGATTGTCCATTATACAAAAAAAAATGACCACAGTGACATCTCGCCAAGCCCGCCCCGACCAGCAGCCACGAGCCCGCAAAATGCCTTAGTACCCCCTAATAATAGTGGCTCGGGTCAGGTTTCTTAACCTCTCTACCACCCATATCCAGGACCGTGACATGATAGTGCCTAGGCAGTCCCCTCTCGGGCCTATAGGTCACCCTGTGTTTGTGTATATTCCTCCCTATACTCCACACTCGCATCAGGTGATCTATTCTGTCCTCTGCCCTCCTTCCAGTAACGTCACTCCCCTTATTGACTAGGTACATCTCGATGGTTTCCCTAAGCCACCTTTCCCTGTTCTCTTCTATCTCCTCCATGAGGGGTTCAGGGACATAAGGGTACTCCAACCCGTGGGAAGACTTGTATCGAGCCATTATTGCCCGTTCCGCTCTACTGATCCTAATTAGGTCAGCCCTACCTGCCCTCCCAGGTAGCACCCATGACAGGGGTTCGTCAGGATCCACAGGGTCTGACAGTGTATCGGGACCCATGGGCTCTATCTCCCTGTGCTCAATCTTATACCACCGTTCCTGCAGCTCTCTGTCTCGCTGTTCAGGGGTGAATTCTCCCTTGGCCCACCAAAAGTCAACTACATCCTCCCTTCTAATAAGGAATCGCGTACGATCCATCCAGGCCGCATAACCTTCAAAGAGGGGGGCCCACCAACGGTGTTCCTTGAACCTATGTGAATCCCCTGAGTCACTCTCTTCCGCATCCCCCCATGAGAATACCCCCGATGTCCGTGCTGACCGTGGTACGGACCACCGTGATGATCCCAGGGCCTTGTCCTCTGTTTTATTGGTCACAGGAGGCAACCACCGGCCTACCGCGGCCTTGCCTAATTCTCCCCCTCCACGAGAAATGCCCTCCGTAGCGCAACTGCGCTGTCGTTCACCAGTCCGTCTCTCCTCCCCCCCCAAAGGTATGTCCACAAGTTCCAGACTAGGCGGGGACCCCGGGGAACATGTGATGGGGGCAAGGGTTTTACCTAGGGCGTGGGGTTGGGCGTAGGGGCAAGATGGGATACGCCACGGGACTACGACCCGTTCCCGGCTGTCCATGGACTGCTCCAAGGAGGATAGCTCACCCTCATCCGTCTGCGGGTCTCCCATCCAGCTCTTGGGCCCTTGAGGTGATCGGGGACATTCACCCGATCGCCGAAGCGTTGCTGCATCTTTCCCGTCTATTCCGCCGTCGCCACCGGAAATGATGTCCTCACCGAAACCGGAAGCGCCGCCATCTTGGGTGGGACCCCCATGCGGGATCTCTTCCTCGATGACGACATCCGGAAGCTCCGCCGTCGTCTCCACCGGAAGTGGTATCTCCTCCGCACGTGCGTCTTGGGCCTGGCACGGCCTTGTTTCCGCTACGCCGTCTACCGGAGCAAGGTAAGTGAGTGGCTTTCTCTTACCATTCCGCAGGGGTGTAGGCGTCTCTCGCCCGTCGCCACCATGTCCTGAGGCGGAGGGACTCCGTCTCTCGGCTCGCCGATCTGCGGGGGACGCCCTGCTTTCCAGGCTGCTACTCACACTACGGGGTGTCGTCCTCCCCGGTTCTGTCCTGGGCCTCGATTTCACCTCCGCTAGCTCGCGGAGATCCTCATCCGAGTATTCTGCCTTCCCCGACTTAGGGGTCACCGATCGGGGCGATAGTCTTTTCTCAGTGCGGTCGGGGAGTGACCCGACCGTCTCGGTTGCTGCTGACCCAGCCGATTTAATCGACTCCAGTCCCCTTTCTCCGGGACTTGCACGATTGATCCACAGTGCACCAGGGGACTCGGCGGAGCGCCTAGCCGTATCCCCCGGGGGGTCAGCAGATTGGATCGGAATGAACGTCGGCATTGGCCATAAGTATAGTGTCCCGCATTGTGGGCAGCGTGCCGCCGTGTTAACAATGCCTTCGGGCAGCCCGCATTGTAGGCAGAGCCCGACCACCGTCTCGGTGTTAGCCACCCTGACTACTAGTACCCCGCCGGGTACCGAGTAGGGCTGGGTGGATACCATAGTTCCCACAGTGGAGGAGCAGGCCATTCTTTTGGTAGGGACCACTTTCAGTATGGGTCTCTCCAGGTCAGTGGTTCCTCGCAACTGACCGGTAGAAGCTTCTGGGCCAGCCACTTCCTGCTTCGGCTCCTCCTTCCGCTGGCATAGCTGGAACCCGCCCCCAGGGGTTGCAATTATGGGCGGATCCCACAGGGGAATAGCATGCCCCTTAATTAAGGCCGCGCCTTTCTCAGTCCTGGTGGGCGCAGTCTGCGTTTTCGCGCCAATTTCCTCATCAGAGTGGGATTCTTGGGCCGCGGCTAGTTCCCGCCTTCTCCTGGCAGCTGCTTTTCGTGCAAAATATCCCTCCTTTTTGCACGTTACCTCCGCGGCCGGAACTACTTCTTGTAGTGGCGCCGTCTGGATATCAGTCCCTGGGCCCAGTGGGTGCATTCCCACAGGCCATAATTGAAAGTCACTCCCCCTGGTGGAAATCAGGGGAGGGTCCCATAGACTAAGCGGTTGACTCAGCACAGGGGCCGAGTGAGTCACTGTCCATGAAGGCGCAGTCGTAGCTTTCGCGCCATACCCCCCATCAGGGCGGGGCTCTGCTGTTCGCGCCATTCCCGGCCAGCTTTTTGCAAGTTCTGTATCAGCCATTTTCTCTGCGACTGGCCCATGCGGTCTCCCTAGCAAGCGGGAACCGCCATTTTGGGTGGCTTTTAAGCCCGAAATGTCAGTTTGTTTGCTCTTCTCGCTGGGTTCCCCCCCAGTTATCACAATGTCCTCACACTCTTCAAGGGTGGCCCCTCGGTGTCCCAGACAGGACAAAAACGGGGCAGCCACAGCCTTCGCTCCACTCCAGAGCAGATTAGTTAGAGACAGCTCAGCGACAGTTTGCTCTTCAGTGGGGCGCACGCCATGGGTGCCTTCCCCATCAGCCTCTGGTCGCCATTTTGGGCTCTCCGCACAACGCGGATCCTCCATTCCTTGGATTGTCACGCTCTCGTACCAATTATCATACATGGGGCTCCGCTCTGCGGGGCAGCCACCACACCAGTACAATAAAGATTGCTCAGATGCACCACCACATGTGTACCTGATCTAGGCTGGACTCATGTTGCACTACCTCAGGCTAGGCTCACTCTCTCAGTGTCTGCTGTAACTCCTTCCTCCCAGTCTGTGCTCCCTATGGTAAGTGTCTGGAATGGGCTAGAGTACTCTGGCTCTGCCATGCAGTACTTGGGGCGTCTACCTCTCTTGGTCAGCCTAGCGCAGACCCTCTCCAGGATTCCTGACCACGTTAACAGGCTATCCCTTCTGGCGTCCTACCAACTAGCACTACCTCAAAGTGACTCGGTCAGCTATAGCCCGGCTCCAGACCCCTCACTCCTTTCAGGCCCCTAGGTCGTCCCTGCGAACTGACAATACCCTGTCAGCCCCTGACCACCCCTAGGTCCGTCCCTACGCAGCACAGAGTGGCAGCAGACGCTCTCCCTGTTTCCCAGTGTGCCTAGCTAGAGCCTGTCCTGTTGACAGATCTGATCTCAGCAGCTCGCCTCCAAATGTAACGGTATTTCTGGCCCGGCCTGACCCACCCAATCTCACATTGGCCCCTGTGGTCTAACCGGTCCCCATTACAGTGTGATAGTGTCTGGTGGTGCACCTGTTGGCAACAGGACTCCTGAGTCTCCCGCATGATGGTGTGTGGGGAGGACCCATCCAGACAGGCAGCTGAGGTAGTGTGCGGAGTCCTACCTAGTTCCAGTGCAGCTAACTAGACGACGAGAATTCTACTGTCTTTTGTCTTGTCTAGTGTTTGTTGTGTCCCCCCAGGTGTACCCTCTTGTGTGCTCCCCCTTGTGTATTGCTGTAGGTGGTGAAGTGAGGTATTGCAGTTCGAGAAGAAGAGGAGGTCGGGATTGTGGTCCAGGTGCATCAATCAAGAACAGATATCGGCAGCAAAGTCATCTCATACTTTTAAATGAGTAAGGAACTCAGGCTAGTATCACATAACATTAAGGGGTTTAACAGCCCGGTTAAACGCAGAATCGCCTTCCGAGATTATAAGCGTAAAGGGGCAGAAATTCTGTTTCTGCAAGAAACACACTTCTCTCAAGACAACTACCCCAAATTCCTGGATAAGGACTACCCGACACACTTTTTGTCTTCCGCGAAAGTCAAAAAAAAAGGGGTGGCCATACTAATTCATAAAAGAATACCGTTCGTACCCGATAGGACTTTCAAAGATAAAGAGGGCAGATTCCTCATAGTAAGAGGTGCAATCCAAGGGTTCCCAATTACTCTAGCAACAATATATGCCCCTAATGAGACGGCCCCCGTTTTTTTCTCTACCTTCTTTGGGAAACTCAACAAAGTGGCCAGAGGTAATATCATTGTCGCTGGAGACTTGAACAGGGCACTACGGGAGGACCTTGACAGATGTTCATCCACTAATATTACACACAGATCTGACATACTAACAATTAAAAAAGGGTTACGTGACTGCCAACTACTCGACATCTGGAGGGAACAACACCAGAGACTGAGAGAATACACCTTCTACTCACACCCACATGACACATATAGCAGGATAGATTACTTCCTTGTATCCAACAGAATGGTCCCTGGGGTCTCTCGCACCGAGATCCATGATATTTCAATTGTCAGACCATGCATCTATAGAGCTGCGGTGCACACTAATCCCACTAGACAGACCTAGAGCGAACTGGAAACTAAACGAAATCTTGCTGAAAATCCCAGCCCTACAGGTGGAAATTGGGGAAAAGCTCACACAATACTTCGAGGAGAATGAGGGGAGTGTGGCTACGCACTCCAGACTGTGGGAGGCCCATAAGGCTACCCTCAGGGGGGTCATTATGAATCTGGCCGCTAAACGGAAAAGAGAACGGGAGGGAAAAATTTTGAAGCTAGAGGAACAGCTAGCAGAGCTTTCCTCCCTCCACAAAAAAATAAGAATGCCCACACGTTAACTCAAATACTAGCCACTAAAACTAGTCTTAACCTCCTCCTCTCCGCCCAGGCCGAGAAGGAATTGACCTGGTCCAAGCGGAAATTTTATGAAAAAGCTAACAAGCCTGACACACTACTTGCCAATAAGCTAAAAAAACAAGCTTCCAAACTATCACATTCACGCAATTCGAAACCAAGATGGGGACCTTACCTCCATCCCAGCGAACATAGCAGGGGAATTCAAAAAGTATTACGAAATATTATACAATGGAGATAAGGTAACCCATAATCCGAAAACAAAGGAGGATTTACGGACCTTCTTAATAGAGGCACATTTACCCATTTTGAAGAGATGCGAAAGGGAGGCACTCCAGTCGGACTTCACGATGGAGGAACTCTCTGGAGTCATCAAAGCACTAAAACCGGCTAAAGCCCCAGGGCCAGATGGCTTTTCGAACTTATATTACAATAAATATTTAAAAATTCTAGCCCCCCACATGTTAAAGTTATTCAATGAAATCTTAGCAGGGGCCTCATTCCCAGCACAAATGCTCCAAGCCTCAATATCGGTGATCCATAAACCCGGAAAGGACCCGGCAGACTGTAAGAGCTACCGGCCCATTTCACTGATTAACTTGGACCTCAAAATATACTCTAAACTTATAGCCAACAGGGTGGGTAGTGTTCTTCCCGGGTTAATTCACACGGATCAAGTAGGGTTTATCGGAGGTAGACAAGCGGCAGATAACACCAGGAGAATTATTGACCTAATTGATCTGGCCCAAAAAGAAAAAATTCACTCCATGGTGTTAAGTCTGGACGCTGAAAAAGCCTTCGATAGAATAGATTGGCCCTACCTATCGGAAACACTGAGAGCATTTGGCTTTGAGGGACGCCTCCTGCAGGCCATCCTGGCGTTGTATAAAAACCCAACAGCAAGAGTGAGATATCAAGGTTTCCCCTCAGAACAGTTTGAAATCAAAAGCGGAACACGTCAAGGATGCCCGCTGTCGCCACTACTGTTCGCCTTATGTATAGAGCCTTTGGCGGCACACATCAGAAATAACCCAGATATCTCTGGTATCCCTGTGGGAGACCAAATGCACAAAGCCGCTCTATATGCGGACGATGTCATTCTCACAATAGCCAAATCTCTCACATCTCTCCCAAATGTATTCAACATACTGGGCAAATTTAACCAAATTTCGGGATTTAAGATCAATCAGTCTAAATCAGAAGCCCTCAATATTAATCTACCAAAAGAAGTTGAAAAACTGATTGACCTCAATTTTCAGTTCAAATGGCAACCCTCCGCTATCAAATATTTAGGGGTTTATCTCACAAGGGAGTACAAAACTTTATATAAAGCAAATTTCCCCAAGATCATAAAGACGCTGGGGGAGGATCTCCGAACCTGGATGAAGGGGAGCATCTCATGGATTGGGAGGATACATAGCGTGAAAATGAATCTCCTCCCAAAGATGCTATATCTTTTCCAGAGTCTCCCTATCCCTTTGGTGCAGGCGGACATCCTCTCCCTCCAGTCAAAAATTATAAAATTTATTTGGAACGGGAAAAACCCAAGAATTGCTAAAGGAATATTAAAACGTCCCATTCATCCTGCGGAGGGTGAGCGGTGCCTTGCTTGCAGGCCTACTATAAAGCAGCCCAATTAGGGCAGATTTTCCAATGGCACACAGACCCAAGCCTACGGAGATGGGTTGAGTTGGAGAAGAGATTCTGTGCACCAATTGAAATCCGAAATTTAATCTGGCTACCCAGAGAAGGGGTACGCAAGATGAACAATCCGCTGCAGACCATGGTCAATTCATTATAAGTTTGGGAGGCCACGAAATTCAAATGTAATTTGACTACCAAAACATCATTAATGACACCAATAGTGGGCAACCCAGACTTCGCTCCGGACCTGAATAGCAAAAATTTCTTGATATGGACTCAGAAGGGCTTCTCCCGTCTAAAAGATCTGGAGGGCATAACGACCATACAAACATTTGACCAAATTAAATCCTCTAAGAATATCCCAAACAAATTTTTTAGGTACCTCCAGATCAGAGATTTCTACAATAAAACGCCAATTCGACCGGCGCGAACAAATTTTGAGCAGCTGTGTTCCAGAGATACGGACACAAGGGGACTCACATCTAGAATGTACAGGGAAGTGATCTGCCAGAAGTCGCCCATTGACAATAGACTGAGTTACATGAGACACTGGGAATCAGACCTAGGAGAGACTTTAGAGGACGACGAATGGGACAGAATTATACAGGCGGCGGCGAAAAGCTCAATCTGCACCACATTAAAGGAGAACGCATATAAAGTCCTTATGAGGTGGTATTACACTCCGACGCGCTTAGCGAAATTTGTAAAAGGCTACTCCCCTCTCTGCCCTAAACAGTGTGGGGAAGCAGCTGACCTCCGACATATGTTGTGGTCTTGCACTAAGGGGGCCCCTATTTGGGAACAAATCAGAGATTGGATTCAGCGGATTCTCGATTTGGAGATCCCCCTGGACCCGTGGCTGTTCCTATTGGGCATGCGGATCCAGGGTCTGTCAAATGCGTCGCATAAATTAATCGCGCATTTTGCTACAGCCACAAGATGTGAGATCGCAGCATTATGGAAACAGCAGGAGATACCAATTATCCCTAAGATCAAAAACAGAATTTGGCATGTCTGCCGGATGGAACAATTAACGAGTTTAGTTAATGACTCCGGCACAAATGTTCTAAAGGTCTGGGATCCATGGTTGACCCAGGTAGACATCCCAGGAGTGGACGCCACCTCAATCTTGCACTAATTAAACTAGGTGCGTTCTCCTTTAAGGGCAGATTAGACAACACGACTCAGCGACGCACAGTTAGCAGACCTTCATGTAGTCATAGAATAGGGAAAAACAAATAAAAGAAAGAAACCTCAGAAGAACCTGTCCCAGTTAAAACCCTTAGCTATTGCCTAAAAGGTTGAACAAGAGATATCTAAAAAACTGCACCAGAGCCTGGCAACCTACCACCTCCCTCCCACCCCTAACCTCTTTCCCTGTCCCCTTGTCAAGTTCGTCTGGTCTTGTTTGTAAAGTGTTAAGTGGATGTGTCTTCGAGGCGTCATTACATGTGTTTAACAAAACTGGAAATGTAATAATGGGCTGTGGAACATTGGCTGTATTTGTACTTTCCAATAAAAATTTAAAGTTGAAAAAACAAACAAACATTTTTTTATATTGCATTGAGTAATGGAAACCCAGGACAGTGTTGGTGCTAGCTAGATATAAACACTCCAGACATGTACCAATCTTTAAACCCTTGGGTATTTAATGTTGGTACAGATAAGTAGCATGGCTTACTCCAACCCGTTTACCCTGTGGTCAAAATATTAGTACAGCTCAACCCCGTTATAGCGCAATCTGCTATAGCGCGATTATTAAGGGTTTCATATTTTTTTTTTTCATTTACAAACCTACTTTACATCCCTATCATTAAAATATATATATATATATATATATACACACACACACACACACACACACACACACACACACACACACACACACACACACACACACACACACAGTTAGGTCCGGAAATAATTGGACACTGACAGAATTTTCATAATTTTGGCTCTGTACGCCACCACAATGGATTTGAAATGAAACAACTGAGATGCAATAGAAGTGTAGACTTTCAGCTTTAATTCAAGGGGTTGAACAAAAATATCGTATGAAACGTTTATGAATTGCAACCATTTTCATACACAGTCCCCTTATTTCAGGGGCTCAAATGTAATTGGACAAATTAACACAATCATAAATAAAATGTTAATTTTTAATACTTTGTCGAGAATCCTTTGCAGGCAATGACTCAAGTCTGGAACGCATGGACATCACCAAACGCTGGGTTTCCTCCTTTGTGATGCTTTGCCAGGCCTTTACTGCAGCTGTCTTCAGTTGTTGTTTGTTCGTGAGTCTTTCTGCATTAAGTTTTGTCTTCAGCAAGTGAAATGCATGCTCGATCGGGTTGAGATCAGGTGATTGACTCGGCCATTGCAGAATATTTCACTTCTTTGCCTTAAAAACATCCTGGGTTTCTTTCGCAGTATGTTTTGGGTCATTGTCCATCTGTAAAGTGAAGCGCCGTCCAATCAACTTCACTGAATTTGGCTGAATCTGAGCAGACAATATATCCCTATACACTTCAGAATTCATCCGGCTGCTTCTGTCTTCGTTCACATCATCAAAAACCACTAGTGACCCAGTGCCATTGTAAACCATGCATGCCCATGCCATCACTGCCTCCACCGTGTTTTTCAGATGATGTGGTACACAGCAACTCTCTTTTTTAGATGTCCTCATTACACAGACTAATGGGGAGTTACATACTGATCTTTTTAGAAAGGATACATACAGAAATGCCATTTTAAGGGCAGATAACCATCATCCTCCTTCTCTTATTGATGCATTACCTTTTTCACAGAAAGTCCGGGTCTGCAAAATCACGAGCAGGAAGGATAATATTGAACCAGCTATTGGAGAACTACGTAGTAGATTCCTGGCTAGGGGATATCCTCCTGCTGTGTTAGACCGGGCACTGGATAAAGAGGTAAGTGCTACCAAAAATAAGAAGGAGGACAGGCTTGTATTTACCACTACGTACAGTCATAAGCGAAGCAGAGGAAAAGACCTCCCAGCCCGACGCTACAAGCCTGGTAGACAGCGTGTATCACGCGCAGGCTGTATTAACCCCCAGCACATCGGAGACCAACCATGTAGGAATAAGCACTGTAGCTGTGATGAATCCTTGATCACATTGAACGGGAAAACACTGGACACGATGGGCCCTTGGTCCCTCTAAGGATTCATTTTGCTGGGGGTTAATACAGCATGCGCGTGATACACGCTATCTACCAGGATTGTAACATTGGGCTGGGAGGTCTTTTCCTCTGCTTCGCATATTGCTGGTTTGGCCACGGCTGCTCAGCCTGGAATTAAGACTTTCATTATTGACATTATAAGAAGAGGCTTATACCCCGTGAATATGTATGTAATCACTTAATTGGTGATTTGAGAACTGGAGTGCTATCGTTATTTTTTTTTCTAACCATTTATTTATTTATTTTTTGTGGCATCTATTTATTCACATTTTTTCTTTCTGTGGAACATTTTTTTTTATTTCTCTGGAGTGAGTATTCGTGCTATTCCTATCCTGTGTGTTTTTTATTATGGAAGATTATGTAGAAGTGGAGGATGAGGAAGGGGTTACTGATACCTATGCCTTTAACTGTGGAGACACTCACCATCAGAGGAGGGCAGAGTCAGTTTTTGATGAAGGTGCTAATTTCATCTGTGAAGAGCCTGCTGACTTAATTACCCACTTCCTTACATTGGAAAAACTGTTATCACAGGACATTAGGTATTGGTGGGACATTACCACTCTTGAGAACTATGCTAGAGTTAAAAGGATTCCGTGAGGCTTACGCTTGAAAAAGGTACCGTCCTTTGGCTTTATTAATAAAGATTTTGAGAATGACTGGAAAGCCATATTAGATCATTGCTCATGTAAGCTAATCAAATTGATCATTAAGTATAAGCTAAATTAAAAAAAAGAAAGTGAGAGCCAATGTGAAAGTCCTACAGGATACATTGAAAGGTTGCAGAAAAATGGAGAATTTTATTAAATATGACCAAACACTTTTAAGCAACGTGGGTGCTATGGAAAAGTCTCTAATGATTAAGAAACAACAAAAGTTTGATAGGGACAAGATAGACTATGAGAAGCAGCAAGTTTATATATGGCAACGCTACACTACAAACGCACAAAAGTCACAACCAAAATCTGGTTCTAAATATCAGAATAATAAAAAACAAGGTGACTCCAAGAACCCGAATAAATCCATCCTAAAACGCCATGGAAACGCTTCCAGTTTTGAGTCAGATGGTTCTGACTATGAGAGTCGTTCACTAGGCGTTTCCTTTTGTGATGATGATGATAATTGGCGAGTTAGATCTACCTCCCCTGAAACCGACTCTTCACAAAAATCTGTTATGATGCCCTCTCGGAAAGAAGATAAACCTTCATACTCCTTGTTTCAAAAGGAGTCAAAAAACGAAAGAGGACAAGGAGATCATCAAAGAAGAGAAGGGGGGAGGGGGATCCGGGGGATCGAGCAAAAGAAAGAAATATGCATAGGAGAAGTTGTGGATAATGTTATCAACATTTCACATAAGACTCTTACAGATGACCAGATTGCGGTTCTAAATAGAGGTTTAAATTTTGCCCCATACCAAGATTTTAATTTATTCAATACCATCATTGATCTCCAAAAATTAATTCGCAAATTGTCTCTTAAAAAATATTTTAATAGAAAAAAGGGACAACAGAGCTTCCACTATATTCCACTGATAGAGGTCTAGCTGAGAATGTTGATGGTATTGATGTTTCAATGGAGAATTTGGATTTGCATTCATTTCGTGAACAATGTGCTTTATCAGATCTTAGAGATCTTTATGATGAACAAAATCAGGATTTGGAGCCTGAGATCCCTTCCTCATTCAGCTTCTTTGGGCAATTACACTTAGGTCTTAAGAAGAAATCAACCTTTTGCCCTCATATTTTTAACAATCATAATATTAAGACCTTTGAGAAGCTGGTTGAGAGGGATCTCAGGTTATTGGCTAGGGGTATTGTACCCCGGGGGGTTCCCTCTTTAAATAAAACGAATCTGTCAGATATTGACTTCCAGGAGATGATTGCCCTCAGGGAAGATAGGTCTATTACAATCAAAAAGGCTGATAAGGGAGGGGCCATTGTGGTGCCCTCTTCTTCAGATTATCAGGCAGAGGCACTTAGATTACTTGAGGATGTTGAATCTTATACAAAATTGACATGATCCCACATGTGAGTTTTTACACCTTTTGAAAGAGATTCTTGAAGAAGGAAAGGCCCTATTTGTACTTAACACAAAGGAATATGAGTTTCTCTACAATGCCTCACCTATTGTGCCCATCTTCCACCATCTCCCAAAGATCCATAAGTCACTTGTCCGCCCTCCTGGGCGGCCCATTGTGGCCAGTATTGGATCTTTGGGAGATGGGTTATCACGCTACATTGATGGTTTTTTACAGCCACTGGTAAAAAATCTGCCTTCTTTTCTGAGAGATTCTATGGATCTTTTATCCGCTATAAAAAATGTTATGATAGAAAAAATTAAACTAAACATATACTAAGCGCTTAACCTATTAGCCTAACTTAACAATACACGATAATGATGGATAAGTGCTCTAAATGTTGGAATTCCCTTACAAAGATACAACAATAAACTAGTGAATTCTACAGACTAATATAACAAACTGAGAAGACGGCTGCCTAAGGATTGAAAAACCACAAACCTATCCACAAGGTAAGTACAACAATAGCTTAAAAACAAAAATAAAACAAACAATGAAAGAAAACAGAAATAGTCCTTGGCGCACTATCTGGTATATAAACCTGCAGAAAAATGAAGTCCAAAGATCTTGGTAGTGAGGATTGTTGGTCCGGAATCCAATCGTACTCAAAGTCCTCTGAGGTGGTGGAATCAGATTTGTGCGAATGATGCTTTAATGCATGCCAGACCAATATGATTGGGTTCAAAGCAGGATCTTAATGAATGTTGCAGATGTGTTTTGGGGTCAATGTCTTGGAAGGACTGGTGACCACTCCAGATGTGAAGTATTCAGAAATGTTACGTTCTTCCCTCTGAGCAATAATGACCTTCTGTATGTAGACTCTCTAATATGAGGAAAAAGCCTTAATGGACTGGTCATGCACAGCTGCATCTAAAGACTTAGTAAACAATTATTTGGAAGTCTGACTCCTCCTCCCTGTCAGACTTCCAAATAATTGTTTACTAAGTCTTTAGATGCAGCTGTGCATGACCAGTCCATTAAGGCTTTTTCCTCATATTAGAGAGTCTACATACAGAAGGTCATTATTGCTCAGAGGGAAGAACGTAACATTTCTGAATACTTCACATCTGGAGTGGTCACCAGTCCTTCCAAGACATTGACCCCAAAACACATCTGCAACATTCATTAAGATCCAGCTTTGAACCCAATCATATTGGTCTGGCATGCATTAAAGCATCATTCGCACAAATCTGATTCCACCACCTCAGAGGACTTTGAGTACGATTGGATTCCGGACCAACAATCCTCACTACCAAGATCTTTGGACTTCATTTTTCTGTCAGGTTTATATACCAGATAGTGCGCCAAGGACTATTTCTGTTTTCTTTCGTTATTTATTTTATTTTTGTTTTTAAGATATAAAAAATGTTAGTTGGAAAAAGACTTTTAGATGGGTGACATTGGACGTGATGTCACTTTACTCAATCATAGATCACGAGCAAGGGATTCGAGCAGTGGAATTTTTTCTTGATGCTTCTACATTGTCCATTTCATTACGTGCCTTTCTTTTGGATTCTATTATGTTTCTGCTCACCCATAATTATTTTTCTTTTGATGCACAATTTTATCTTCAGACACGGGGTACTGCTATGGGGACGTCATTTGCCCCCTCTTATGCTAATTTGTTTGTGGGTCTTTGGGAATCCACACACATTTTCGGTGCTGATAATTCTTTTCGTCATCAGATTATTTTCTATAAACGGTATATTGACGATTTGATTATGATTTGGGATGGGGATTTATTATCACTGCATGCCTTTATTCATACACTTAATACTAATTCTTTAAATCTTAAATTTACTTATGAAGAACACATGAATCACATCAATTATTTAGACATTACTTTATTTATTGACACGACAGGCACTATTCAAACGGACATTTTTAGAAAGCCTCATTCACGTAATACTTTATTGGAAGCAGACAGCAGTCATTCTAAATCATCATTCGAAGTATACCCAAGGCTGAATTCCTTCGACTAAGACGGCTTTGTTCAAATGACGATTTATTTGAGCATCAAGCAGAGGAATTAAAAACTCGATTTGCTCAAAGAAAATATAATCACACTGATATTGAAGCAGCATATCTGTGTGTCAAATCTACAAACAGGATCGATTTGTTATCGAACTCGTCTGTGAAGTTCAAGAAGAAACATGAATTGGATCGAGTGACGTCTGCTCTATTTGTCACCCAGTTTAGTCGCCAGGCTGAACAGATTCGTTCTATCATTTATAAACATTGGGGGACCCTCACTCTTGATAAGGACCTACATAGTTCAGTTAACCAGGGTCCAGCCATTACTTTTAGGAAATCCAAATCCTTATCTGACTATCTTTCTCCAAGATTGTTTGACTCTAAGAAGTCTAACAAATCTGTTTAAAATAAAAGGTTTTTTTAAATGTGGAAAATGTTGCGTTTGCTGCTATGCGAAACCAATTAAGTCTATTAAGACTATTTATTCTAAAAAGAACTATAGGATCCCATCCTTTATTAATTGTGACTCACAATTTGTCATATACTTTCTTACCTGTGGCTGTGGCCAAGGGTACGTGGGCTGCACTATACGCCCTGTTAAAAACAGAATCATGGAGCATATACGTTCCATTAAAAGAAAAGATTTCATGTTACCAGTTTCAAAACATTTTACTGACTGTCCTTCAGGAGGTCTATCAAATGTTCATTTTTCTGCTGTAGAACTGGTGCCCATGCCCATGAGAGGGGGTGATAGATTAAAGCTCCTCAACCAGCGGGAGATGTTTTGGATCCATTCTTTGGATACATTATCCCCTGCAGGAATTAATACAGAATGGGATCTAGAAAAGGTGAAGGGAAACACAAAATGGATGTGCCCCCTAAAAGAATTCACTTAAATGCACACCATAACAGTGTAAAAATTAACTTTTAATAAATTTACTTAAAACATATATTACCAAAGTAATGTGTAATGTGAATTAAAAATATATTAAATCAACGCTATCAGGCAACCTTGTCGTCAGTTATAAGTTCATACTATCCCATTTAACCACTTAATAATGGTGGGATATGGAGGACACAGATTGCTAGGAGTCAGGGTGTTAACCCCTCTGGAGCAACGGTGAGACCCAATAATGGAAGTGTATAGATGTACACAAGTGAGTGGCCAATGGGTTAAATGTCCAGCTACCTTGCTAGATCAGCCAGCACTGCGCACTATAATGGAGACTTTAGTGTGTTAAAATAAGAGTGCTAGAGTGATAAAGCTGGCAAATGCAGTGATAATGGTAGTACATACACTGCTTGTCCGGGATGGGAAGGGAGCGAAGATAGCAGGGATACACCATGAAAAATAAAAAATAAATGCATACAATAGTGTAATAAGTTCTTTTCAATCTGGATAAAACATGTATGTCTTGGCTCTATAGCAATGCCTACTTACAGCAGGTCAAAAGGTAAAAAGCATTGATCTACACAGCAGGTAGAAAGGTGTCAGGATCTTCAGGAACAACAGCCCAGGTTTACAGCATAAGAAATCAGCACCTCAGCTCAGACGTCAGTAGATGTGAGTGGATCAGAGACATGCAAAAGACAAAATGTCCTGGGGGTTTGTGTTTACCTGGACACAGGTGGGCGGTGCTTTTGAGGGTGTAAACCATATAAGAGTTTGATTAAGACCAGTGAAACTACTCTTTGATAAAGCGCACCATGCGAGAGGTTTCTCTTTTTAATTAGTTATGTCCCAATAAATAATTTGTTATTTTTTCTATTAGCCTCCAGTTCTCGTTTTTTCATAGTTGTGATCCAAGTCTTTTCCTTCCTGCTTACTACGTACAGTCAAGCGGGTGGTTTTATTAAATCTACCAGTCTTAAACACTGGCATATTCTGCAAAATGATGATATATTATCTGAAAGTTGCTGTGTACCACCAATGGTGGCATTCAAAAGAGGGAGGAATCTGGCGGATAGCCTGATACATGCAGATAATGAGGGTAACTACAGAACTCCTCATTTTCTGGAGGGTGGCAGACCGGGTAACTTTAGATGCATGAGCTGCTCGGTCTGTAACAGTCTGACTACCGGTAGTCAATTCAGTCACCCCCCAAAGCGGGAGAATCATAAAAATTAAAAATAGACGCCCCACAGCGTGTGCTCCGCTGCTACAGAGACTGGAACAGTGAAAGACATTATTGCTTGGCACGGCGAATTGGCTGTACTGCTGTTCAGCTGAACTGGAGACCTCCTAAGTACTACCTTGAGGCTGAGGGCTGTACTAACAGCTAACCGATTGGAAGACCACCCAGGCCCTACCCCCGAGGCTGAGGGATTGAGGAGAGAGCCACGACATCTCTATTGGCGTCCGTTGGTGCTTGGGTAACATTAACCCTGAAATGATTGTTTTTTCTATCTAAATGTACGCTTAATACTCACCTTTATTTTGTGGTTACTAATATAATTTTTAATGCACTATGAGCGTTGTGCGCTGTGTTTTTTTGTATTTCTGTTTGCTATTAGGGGGTATTTGAGCCATCCCTGGTGCCACAGCTGCAGACGTTCCATATACTCTACGTGTTTAAAGGTCACCTCTTTTTGTACATCACTATATCACCTCACTTTTATTGATTGTAGTAGCGCACTATATCTTTTCACATTTTCTCACTCCAGATAGGGAGACTTTCTTATTGAGACGTGAAGCATTCTGGATACATGCTTTAAATACCAGCAACGGTATGGGTCTTAATGAGCAACAGAATTTAAAATGCTTCCTTAATAGAAGGTAATTTTTTGTCTTTCTACAGGCATATTTGATCTTGCACCATCCATGGACTCTGCACTTACCTATTGGGAAAATTATCCTTTTTGTGTGGTTTTTTTCCCTTCCCTCCCTCCCCCTTCTCTCCCCCCCCCCCCCCCCCCTGGCTGTGTGTACCCATTTCTGACTAGGTATACACACTAGTATATTCTAAATACTGATGTACTGCATATTCTTATGTGGCATTTCACGGTAACTTTGCAGGATTATACTGATGTCATCAGCAGTATACAGTCACATGTTTTTAATAGTATATTGCTGTATTAGTTTTGTGCACATATGCTTTATGAATATTTTGGTGTGTGGTTTATTTACACTTTCAGGGTGATTTATAGGAGTGTGTCACTCCTCCCTGCTCTGACACTGATCCCATGGCGACGGATACATCTTTGTCCAGCCCTGTGAGTACAGTCTTGATTGGTGCACACCCCCCCCTTCCCCCCGACGGGCGGGTCACGCTGACGTCATCATGGGGGAGTGTTCAGTCTGGGGAGAGGTGTGGCTGTGGCTGCATTCCTCCAAGACAGCTCTATGCTGTATTGCCAGGGATTTAGACCTAGACGTCTGACGTCACTAGGGGGCGCCATATGGTAGCTCTGACATCACTAGGGGGCGCCATATGGTAGCTCTGACGTCACTAGGGGGCGTCAACATCCTGGTTATGTGGCAGAGCAGGGAGAGTATCAGGGGGGTGGTATATATTGTGACTGTTTTCTTGTGTTTGGTAGCCTTCACCTTGAGAAAGGCAGTATTAGACTGCCGAAACGTTGGACTTTATGGCATATTAAACCTCCTTTGAGTAAGACCGTGTGCCTGCTTCTTCTTCTTTGTCCGGCTACAGGAAGGGTCAGGAGACAGGGAGGACAGAGGCAGGAGAAACCCATCTGACTCCGGCCTTGCCTGTCCCTACGAATACAAACACACAACCCCTCACTGAATAACATAGCCCTAATCCCATGTAATAATCCTGGGTGTAAACAAAATAATGGTTTTATGAATATTGTAATGGTTTATTAGGGACCTAGGAGGTGGCTAGTGGGGCTGTTATGTGTATTTTTGTTTATTGTGGGTAGTGGGGGTGGATGAACGGGGTATTGGCCCCAAGGATGGGTGTTTAGGTCTACCGGGTGGGGGGGGGGGTAGCGGGAGGGGTTAACCCCTTCATTACCTTAGCGGTATTAACCACGAAGTTAAAGAAGAGGTTAAGTCATCCTGCAACCCCCTGGCAAGGCCTAAACACCCACCCAGGGCCAAATACCACCTTCACCCACCCCCGCTACCCACAATAAGCCTGGCACGGGTGTATAACCCCTTCATTGCCTTGGCGGTAATGAAGTTGCCTGTAAATGCATTTTTTATGCATCGGATTCATGCCGGGGGTCTCTGGTGCTGATATTAATGGATATCAGCTCTGGGACACATGCATGTTATTTTCATCGCAGCTTCACCCCACCTTCTTGCCAACTTTTGTGGCGGGACAATTTGGAGAAGAAACAGCAATTTTAAAGTGGCGATCAGCCGCAATAAGCTGATCAGGGCTTATAGAATTGAGCGTGTTTGAAAAACTGGCGATCAGTGCTGAAAAGTGGCTTATCACCGCGCGTCTGCCGATTTTATTTATTTATTTATTTTCCGGCAAAAAACCCCCGGTTATTTTTGCTCTAATCGCCAGCTTCTCTGGGCTTTCTGAATCGCTGTAGGCTTTTTTGGCTATAAACTGGTGATAAGTGGCTTATCGCTGCTTACTGCATGAGGGCCTTAGGGAGGATTTGTTCCTGTAAAGTACACCTAGTTTGGCATAGGATTTGGATGTCAGGGTATCAATGTGCATCCCAAATGTTAAATGGGAGTTGAACTATATGCCCAGATATTTCAAACAAGTAACAGGGGCTAGGATGGTATTAGAGCTGGTTTTTATCTGAAGCTCTGTCATTGGCAGCTTTAGCAATTTAGCTCTGGTCCCAAATACCATTGTTACAGTCTTGTCAGTGTTTAAAATCAGTTTGTTTTGGGAAATCCAGTTTCAAGTCTCAAAAAATCAGATTGAAGTATGTGTTCAAGGTCAGAGAGGCGAGGGCTGCGTGCATATAGGATCAGATCCAAGGCCTCTCACAATAACCTGTTAGGAATATTATTTTCTCATCTATCCGACATAAGTATAAAATATACTCTACCAAGACCCCTAATACAGAGTTACCCACCTTATACGGGAGCAGCTGCCAGACGAGTACAGTAAATGTATCTTATTTCTTTTACCACTGGAGGGCAGCGTGGAGTTGCAAGGAGTGGCGCCCGTAAGGACGACGTGCCAGTTAGGCGGAAGGAGACGCGCACACACTTTTATGTGAAACGGATATTTTTGGGGAGGGATTTAGTAGTCTGAGTGAGAAAATTGATATTTTGTCACAATGGAAAAATGGAAAAATTAACCATTTAAATATGCACAGATTTTATCCCACGTTTGGAAATTAGGGATGTTGCCTAAAAGTCTGAGAATGCATTAAGTGCCACCCACGGGCTTTAATGAAGCAGCATTTGTGGGATAAAGGGAACAGCATCCTGTATAAAGGTATTTTGGGCTCGATATAAATAATTGAAGCCAAAAACTAATATTAAGTAAATTGAGAATGGAAAAATATTCAGCACAAACGTACAGAATGTGATATTCTGAGAGATCTTACAGATGTTATCAAATCCCACAATGAATATATAGAAAATGTCTGTATAGAACGAGTCAAACAAGAATATGCCAATAAAACGTTTAATTGGGAGATACAGGGGCCACAATTCAGGTCAGTTAGCTGGAAGAAGGGAAGCCGGTCAGCCAGAAGAGCAGGTCCTCCGGTCAGCCAGAAGAGCAGGTCAGCCGGTCAGCTCTGAGATCAGCATTACTTATATCCCCTAAACGTTGTCCCCTGCATGTAATGCGCAGAACAGCCTGCACTGCATATACTGTACATGAGATACTTAACCCTTTCTTTTCGCTCGACTCTAATCTGAATGATTTGCTAATTGGTTTGTAATTAGAGAGATATTTGTAGCAGAATCCCATGTATGTTCTTTTTACCTTTTTAGATACCGTTTTGTGTAATAAAAGATATGAGATCAGAGGGGCTTCCTGTTTGCACTCGTGTTTTGGCAGAAGTGTATATGTGACCCTATAAATCTCCCTCACACCCGGCTTGGCAGCGTGACACTAGTGCAATGACCTGGGGAAGAATCACTGAGCTGTTAGCAATAGATACAACGGATAGAAAAGACACTACACATAGGTTGGATTAAAGAGAGTATTTTATTGAAATAATGAATCTCTTTGCTGGTAGGGGCCTGCAGCACATTGCAGAGCAATATAGTAACACGCAGAGCAATGCACTGCAGGCCCCTCCGGCAGCAAAGGAGTGAAGACCAATGCAGGGTGTATAAAGATCTCACTGATAATTCATGCACAAAGGGCAATTTGTTGCTGTGATCCAGAGGAAGGCGAAACATAACCCCTGCTGTGCAATGGGGGAAAAAAATTCCTTCCTGACCCCATTAAATGGCGATCGGAGGGTCCCTGGATCACTGCGCAGTGAGATCAGATGGAGCAGCACAGATCAGCGTTGTTATACACAGGGGCACACTCAGTATATAGAGATGTGGGTGATGGGGCCCTTGTGCCCCTGTGTATAACTCACCTGCTCCCCCATCCCCCTGCATATCTATCCCATTCACCCCTTTTCCTCCCGCATACCTCGCAGGGCCGGCCGGCCATTAGGCGGTCGCCTAGCGCGCAAAGGTCCTAGGGGCGCATTAATAATCATTATTATTTTTTTTCTTATTATTTCTAATTTATTTATCTTTTTTTTAAAATTATTATTCTTTTTTTTTATCCAGTATTTTGGCGCCCTTTTGTTTTTATTTTGCGTCGCGCTGGGGTGCGGTCGCACCCCCTGCAGTCCCGATAGCTACGCCACTGTTTATTTTATTATTTTATTTATCTTGTTATTTTTTATACAACTGGGGCACAAATTTTAAGTTTCGCCTCGGGCGCATGAAACCCGTGCTCCGGCCCTGCTCCTTGTTCTCTCTCACCCTCTCACGCCCAATATCCCTATCTCCCTCTAGTACCTGCCCCTCCCGCAGCCTTCCTGATCTTATCTGCCTCTCCTGCGGTCAAACCAACTTCTCAGGGCCCCTAGAATACCCCTGTATCTACGCCCTGGCTCCTCTGCTACCTGCTCCCGGCTTCTTCTCCGCCTAAAAAAGGTGAAGCAGCAGATCTGTCCGCACCTCTCGTATTCTCCTACCTGCTCCTGGGGTCTTCTCCTCCGCCTAAAAAAGGTGAAGCAGCAGATCCGGCCACACCTGTCGTATGCTCCTTGGTCATCGTACACCACGTCTGCCTCCTCGGCCGCCTTGTAGCCCACCTCATTGTTCCACTTGACGCCCGCTTTTTCGTATGCCTCGTCGTCCGCCTCGTAGCCCGCCTCGTCGTCTGGTGGCACAAAGGGCACCACCTTCGTGCGTGTCCTGACCTGCAGGAGACATGAAGTGTTTGTAACCAGGGACAGTGATACTCTGTATCGCAAGAGCTCCTGTGCCACTTATACCCCCTCCGCAATACCACGTTATACCGCCCTCCACAGGGCAAATACCCGTTATACCCACCTCCCCAGGCCCAGTACCCAGTTATACAACCCTCCCAAGGCCCAGTACCCTGTTATACACCCCTCCCAAGGCCCAGTACCCTGTTATACGCCCCTCCCCAGGCCCAGTACCCTGTTATACACCCCTCCCCAGGCCCAGTACCCTGTAATACACCCCTCCCCAGGCCCAGTACCTGTTATACCCACCTCACCAGGCCCAGTACCCGTTATACCCACCTCACCAGGCCCAGTACCCGTTATACACCCCTCCCAAGGCCCAGTACCCTGTTATACACCCCTCCCAAGGCCCAGTACCCTGTTATACGCCCCTCCCCAGGCCCAGTACCCTGTTATACACCCCTCCCCAGGCCCAGTACCCTGTAATACACCCCTCCCCAGGCCCAGTACCTGTTATACCCACCTCACCAGGCCCAGTACCCGTTATACCCACCTCCCCAGGCCCAGTACCCAGTTATACAACCCTCCCAAGGCCCAGTACCCTGTTATACACCCCTCCCAAGGCCCAGTACCCTGTTATACGCCCCTCCCCAGGCCCAGTACCCTGTTATACACCCCTCCCCAGGCCCAGTACCTGTTATACCCACCTCACCAGGCCCAGTACCCGTTATACCCACCTCACCAGGCCCAGTACCCATTATATACCCACCTCACCAGGCCCAGTACCCATTATATACCCACCTCACCAGGCCCAGTACCCATTATATACCCCTCCCCAGAAGGTCATGTTTCTATTTATCAAAAATACATTGAGTAACCTCTGGTTTTCAGGCATGTCCTAGGGGAGTTATCACAGAGACACAGAAACGTCGCTGAGTTTGGTGAGTAACTCCCTTAACCTCTCAGCAGTTGAATTCCCCATTAGGCGCTTAACACGTTAAAAACAAGCGTTGCTATTTCTCTGCATGAAGTTGCAGGTAATTGGAAGAGTTACACAGTGACGGCTATTTCATCACTCACCTTCTTCTCCCGAAACGGTCTTTTCTGTCTTATTTCCGGCTTCACATCGGATATCCATATCCATTCTTGGCCTCTGATCTGTATGCAAGACAATGCTTTAAGACAGGGTTGCGCAACCTTTTTCCCTGCTCCCCCCTCCCCCCTCCCCACCTTGTCTCCGACGTTCTGATGTAACGACGTCATGTGATATCACGTTGCTATGGCAATGCCACATCATGTGACGCCACGTTGCTGTCGCCAGAAGCCGCCGGAGACAAGGAAAGGGAACTTACAGAGGACTTGCGCGCGATTTCCGGCATTTAATTTAAATGCTGTGGGGAAGAGCGAGGGGCCACTGTAAGCGCCGAGCCCCTCCTCCCAAGAAAATGTCGCGCCCCTCGATTTGCACACCCCTGCTTTAAGAGATATTCTGGGACCCTCCAACTCCTCCATCGGACCCTTCCTCATACTCATATTGACTGACCTTGCAGTGCTCTGCCCTGACTTGCACTGACCTGCTATGATGCCTCTCAAAATACCATGCTAACTCATTCTGAACATACATGTGTCCTTTCTACATGTTACTCAGCTTGTATGGGCCACAGACAGCTTTCCCGGGGTCCAGGACTAGTTTCCACCGGGGACCCTCACCCATGGGTCGGCGACCTTGCGAGAACCCACCCCCCCCCCCCAACCTGTTTTCTCTTGCACTGCCATAGACTACAACATTTCGGCCTGCTGGTCTTTTTCAGGTAAAGTGGCTAAACCCACTAAATCCAGCAAAGAAAGGCCAGCAGCCAAAACATTGTAGTCTGTGGCACAATAAATTATCTTTTTTTATTCAAATCTGTGTGCCCTTTTCCATCAATCTTATTGTATACATTGGACGAAATGCCGGTCTTCCCTGAGACTAAGGGGCACTGGTAAAAGTATCACTAATTGTTTTTTTTGGTATGCAGCAAATCCCCATCATTTTTGCGTTCTCTTGCTCTGCCCCAATCTGACACACCACCTTGCTCTCTCACCCCCCTCTTACACTCCCCCATCACCCTTTCCTTCCCCAAAGGTTGTCCTTTAATCAGATCTTACCCAAATTGTCTCCATCTCCCTTGGAAATGTTCTGTCTTTAAGCTGTGTGGCTCCTCTTGATCCGAACTTTCTTAGCTGACCCCTTTAGGTTTCGGCTCCGAGGGTCTAAAAAATAAGCGACTCCGAAAAGATGTGAAATATGCACAAGGGTCCTAAAATATTTATCTAATGAGGCTCTGAGGGGGAGACTTAAATACTAGTTAATATAATCTATTTAACTAACAAATATGATCTATTAAACTAAGAAATATAATGTATCAAACTAAATAAATATCTATTAAACTAATAAATAGAATCTATTGTACTAAGAAATATAATCTATTCAACTAAATAAATATAATCTATTTAAAAACAATACAATAAAAAGCTGGAGAAATGATACGTTAACCAAGCCACAGATGTGATGCCAATGAGCGTTGAACTCCTTGCAGATCCACCGTCAGCTGGTTGTGGCAGAAAGTGGTGACATGCAGTAGAACAGAGTGGTTGAGCTGTAACCACGGCAGTCAGGTCAGAAATCAACACAATATTTTTTGAAATTTAGAATGAGAATGTTCAATATGTCACATTCTGGGCTCAGACCCTGAGCCCTGTCACATGTTAGCAGCTTGTGATAATAGAAGATATCCATATACTGGGATGTGATAAGAGACATGAAGGTCATTTTATACTGGGTCCCATAACCTGCTTTATATGAAGTATCATTTTACACTAATTAGTAGAGATGCTACATTTTGAAAAATAGCGCTTTTGGCGACATTGTTCATTTTCTCTACAAATGATAAATGAAAAAGTTGGATAAAACGTTATATGTGTGTGTGCGCGTGCAATATATATATATATATATACACACATATACATACATACACATATAGTATGTTTATATATATATATCATACTATATGTATATATATTGTCTGTTTTATACACACACTAGCTGAGAGACCCGGCGTTGCCCGGGATGTAAATGCGTAATAGGTAGTATTATTTATAACTCGTGGAACAATAGGTGAGTATTTGTTGTAAAGGTTTCGGGGGGGGGGGGAGAAAGGGGAGCGGGGGGGGGAGAAAGGGGAGCGGGGGGGGGAGAAAGGGGAGCGGGGGGGGAGAAAGGGGAGCGGGGGGGGGGGAGAAAGGGGAGCGGGGGGGGGGAGAAAGGGGAGCGGGGGGGGGAGAAAGGGGAGCGGGGGGGAGAAAGGGGAGCGGGGGGGGAGAAAGGGGAGCGGGGGGGGGGGAGAAAGGGGAGCGGGGGGGGGAGAAAGGGGAGCGGGGGGGGGAGAAAGGGGAGCGGGGGGGGAGAAAGGGGAGCGGGGGGGGGGGGAGAAAGGGGAGCGGGGGGGGGGGAGAAAGGGGAGCGGGGGGGGGGGAGAAAGGGGAGCGGGGGGGGGAGAAAGGGGAGCGGGGGGGGGAGAAAGGGGAGCGGGGGGGGGAGAAAGGGGAGCGGGGGGGGAGAAAGGGGAGCGGGGGGGGGAGAAAGGGGAGCGGGGGGGGGAGAAAGGGGAGCGGGGGGGGGAGAAAGGGGAGCGGGGGTGGAGAAAGGGGAGCGGGGGGGAGAAAGGGGAGCGGGGGGGAGAAAGGGGAGCGGGGGGGGGGAGAAAGGGGAGCGGGGAGAAAGGGGAGCGGGGGGGGAGAAAGGGGAGCGGGGGGGGAGAAAGGGGAGCGGGGGGGGAGAAAGGGGAGCGGGGGGGGGGGAGAAAGGGGAGCGGGGGGGGGGAGAAAGGGGAGCGGGGGGGGGGAGAAAGGGGAGCGGAGGGGGGAGAAAGGGGAGCGGGGGGGAGAAAGGGGAGCGGGGGGGGGGGGAAGGGGAGTGGGGGGGAGAAAGGGGAGTGGGGGGGGGTGGAGAGCGGTGGGCATATGTATTGTCATAATTTATGTTTGGGCATTTCCCCCCCCCCCCGTTCCCCGTGACTCCCCCCCCCCGTTCCCTGTGACTCGCGCTCCCCCCCCCGGCGGCCGCTTGGTCCCCCGATGTGCCGTGCTGCTGAGTGAGGCGTGCAGGCGGCTGCAGGAAGCGCCCTGTGTGGGCCTAAGACTCACGCTCCCCCCCCCCCCCCCCCCGGCGCCCGCTCGATGTGGCGTCTGGCTGAGCGGCGGTAGGAAGCGCCCTGTGTGGGCCTGAGGCTGAGGCGGGACGCGCAGTGGGCCTGAGGCTGAGGCGGGACATGCAGTGGGCCTGAGGCTGAGGCGGGACGCGCAGTGGGCCTGAGGCTGAGGCGGGACGCGCAGTGGGCCTGAGGCTGAGGCGGGACGCGCAGTGGGCCTGAGGCTGAGGCGGGACGCACAGTGACTTACCTGAGCGGGTGGTAGCGCCGGGGAGGTAAGGGAGCGGCTGGGGTAGGAGGGCCGCGCTTCCCGTCCGGAGCCAGTGCAGGATGGCGCACGTGAGGGGGGGGGGAGGGGGGCGGACAGAGGGTGTGTGTGTGTGTATAGAGCTGCTGTGTTGTGTGTGTGTGTGTGTATAGAGCTGCTGTGTTGTGTGTGTGTGTGTATAGAGCTGCTGTGTTGTGTGTGTGTGTGTGTGTATAGAGCTGCTGTGTTGTGTGTGTGTGTATAGAGCTGCTGTGTTGTGTGTGTGTGTGTATAGAGCTGCTGTGTTGTGTGTGTGTGTGTGTATAGAGCTGCTGTGTTGTGTGTGTGTGTGTGTGTGTGTATAGAGCTGCTGTGTTGTGTGTGTGTGTATAGAGCTGCTGTGTTGTGTGTGTGTGTGTGTGTATAGAGCTGCTGTGTTGTGTGTGTGTGTGTGTGTATAGAGCTGCTGTGTTGTGTGTGTGTGTGTGTGTATAGAGCTGCTGTGTTGTGTGTGTGTGTGTGTGTGTGTATAGAGCTGCTGTGTTGTGTGTGTGTGTGTGTGTGTATAGAGCTGCTGTGTTGTGTGTGTGTGTGTGTGTGTGTGTGTATAGAGCTGCTGTGTTGTGTGTGTGTGTGTGTGTGTGTGTGTGTGTGTATAGAGCTGCTGTGTTGTGTGTGTGTGTGTGTGTGGGCCGTCACTCCGCCTCAGGCCAATGAGAGGTGTGCGGGGGCGGGCGACCCAAGGGACCAATGAGATTTCCCCTAGGGACACCGGACATCCAGGCAGGCAAACATACAGTGCTTTCACTAATATAGTATAAGATACACGTGTGTGTATATGTATGTGTGTGTGTGTGTATATATGTGTGTGCGTGTGTATATATATGGTATAACCCAGAGGTGCGCAAAGTGGAGGGCGGGAGATTTTTCGGGGGGGGGGGAGGCGCACGGGCGGTTGCAGAGGCCCCGCGCACTTCCTCGAGGCATTAAAATTAAATGCCGGGGGATCGCGTGAGGCCTCTGCAATGCTATTACTTACCTTGACTCTGCCGGCGTCACTCGTGTCCATGGCAACGCGGTGTTAAATTACGCCGCGGGGTCATGTGACGTCACCCTCGTCAAATGCCGCTGCCGGTCACGTGACGCCGCATCAAGGTAAAGGAGGGGGTGGGGGCGCGAGCTCCCCTGGTATAACCAATAAATAATATAGCTGATATAGCAATTTGGTTGTGGCTAGAGAAAGATTATAGTGGCAGTGAGAATTAGTGGCCAGAATTAATAACTAAAAAGTAGCTGTAATAAAATAATAATAAACACTATGCCTAAACACAATAACAGTCCAGAAACTTAGCTCTAATAGCTATGTTATAACTCAATCATAAAAGGATCCAATTCGGGCATCCTCTGGAGTCCTGGCAGCTCTCTTCGGGGAAACAACCACCTCCTCGATAGATACCTAAACAAAAAAAAAGAAGAGAAAGCGCCCGCTCCATGTGTAAATTCGGTTTAACAATTTCATTTCCTGGACAAGATAAAAATAACAAACTCACAAACATCCGTTTGGTAAAAGCGTTGTATGAGACAGGCTCGTGCTCCGTGGTAATCCGGTGGTCAATCCGGTGGTCAATCCGCAGCTCCAGACTTTGGACGATGACCGGGAAACTCGATAGGCTGCGCCCCTTGCAGTGTGGTCCTCCGGCAATCTGTAGTATGCAGTTGTGATTCCACTCTGTAATTCCGGTGTCTCGCCTTGTTCGCGTACCAACTTCCCTTCCGGCGTCAAGACGGATAGTGTGGCAATAGCAACGAGAAGAATGTACCTACGTGTTTCTTCAGCACACGGCTGATTTCATCAGAGGATAATGCTACAACTCAGTCGTAATGGTTTTATAGTCCTACAGTCCAATTGGTAATGGCATAATAGATCACATATGTTACTGATTTTAGATAATAATAGATTCTTGTATGACACACACACACAAACACATATACATATATATATATATACATATACATATATATATATACGTATATATTCCCCTGAGGAAGGTCCTATACAGGACCGAAACGTTGGATTTATATGTGCCTGCTTTTTTTCAAATACACTTTTGCAATATACCTTGAGTGCTGTTTTTTGTCTCCTTGGTGGGACACCTGTTTTTTTTATATATATATATATATATATATATATATATATATATATATATATATATATACAAATACAACTGTATGCTCATCTGCATGTCTTAGGCAGGTCTGCAACCCCGCCTTTCCCCATTATCACCCAGCATACAGCACTTCCACTGCAGCAAGGGATTCTGGGAAATGACATGCAAATGAGCACACAGTGTCACTTTTTGCCTCAAAAACCATTTTTAACATGGTTCCCTATAGGCTTAAGCTTGCTGCATGGTCACAGCTTTGAGCACAGCCAGGGTTAAGGTGCATACCCAGAAAACCACCCACAGACAGCTGTTTCGACCTTAATGGGTCTCATCAGTGTGGGGTTGATTTAACTGGGTATGCAAAGAGGCTATGGGATAGGCTATACCATAATACTGAGTTAAGTTAT
The DNA here is from genome assembly GCF_040206685.1 of Ascaphus truei. NCBI lineage: Eukaryota > Metazoa > Chordata > Amphibia > Anura > Ascaphidae > Ascaphus > Ascaphus truei. The sequence continues at coordinate 36,733 of NW_027454449.1, read as the reverse complement.
GGTGAGTAAAAAAAGTGACAAAAACCCTCCACAGGAAAGCAAATATGCAAATACAACTGTATGCTCATCTGCATGTCTTAGGCAGGTCTGCAACCCCTCCTTTCAGCCATTATCACCAGCATACAGAACTTCCACTGCAGCAAGGGATTCTGGGAAATGACATGCAAAAAAAAAATATATATATATATATATATACTAGCTGAGAGACCCGGCGTTGCCCGGGATGTAAATGCGTAATAGGTAGTATTATTTATAACTCGTGGAACAATAGGTGAGTATTTGTTGTAAAGGTTTCGGGGGGGGGAGAAAGGGGAGCGGGGGGGGGGAGAAAGGGGAGCGGGGGGGGGAGAAAGGGGAGCGGGGGGGGGGGGAAAGGGGAGCGGGGGGGAGAAAGGGGAGCGGGGGGGGAGAAAGGGTAGCGGGGGGGAGAAAGGGGAGCGGGGGGGGGGGAGAAAGGGGAGCGGGGGGGGAGAAAGGGGAGCGGGGGGGGAGAAAGGGGAGCGGGGGGGGAGAAAGGGGAGCGGGGGGGGAGAAAGAGGAGCGGGGGGGGAGAAAGGGGAGCGGGGGGGGAGAAAGGGGAGCGGGGGGGGGGGAGAAAGGGGAGCGGGGGGGGGGAGAAAGGGGAGCGGGGGGGGGGAGAAAGGGGAGCGGGGGGGGAGAAAGGGGAGCGGGGGGGGAGAAAGGGGAGCGGGGGGGGAGAAAGGGGAGCGGGGGGGAGAAAGGGGAGCGGGGGGGGGGGAGAAAGGGGAGCGGGGGGGGGAGAAAGGGGAGCGGGGGGGGGAGAAAGGGGAGCGGGGGGGGGGAGAAAGGGGAGCGGGGGGGGGAGAAAGGGGAGCGGGGGGGGAGAAAGGGGAGCGGGGGGGGAGAAAGGGGAGCGGGGGGGGGAGAAAGGGGAGCGGGGGGGGGGAGAAAGGGGAGCGGGGGGGGGAGAAAGGGGAGCGGGGGGGGGAGAAAGGGGAGCGGGGGGGAGAAAGGGGAGCGGGGGGGGGGGAAGGGGAGTGGGGGGGGGAAAGGGGAGTGGGGGGGGGTGGAGAGCGGTGGGCATATGTATTGTCATAATTTATGTATGGGCATTTCCCCCCCCCCCGTTCCCCGTGACTCCCCCCCCCCCCCCCCGTTCCCTGTGACTCGCGCTCCCCCCCCCGGCGGCCGCTTGGTCCCCCGATGTGCCGTCCTGCTGAGTGAGGCGTGCAGGCGGCTGCAGGAAGCGCCCTGTGTGGGCCTAAGACTCACGCTCCCCCCCCCCCCCCCGGCGCCCGCTCGATGTGGCGTCTGGCTGAGCGGCGGTAGGAAGCGCCCTGTGTGGGCCTGAGGCTGAGGCGGGACGCGCAGTGGGCCTGAGGCTGAGGCGGGACACGCAGTGGGCCTGAGGCTGAGGCGGGACGCGCAGTGGGCCTGAGGCTGAGGCGGGACGCGCAGTGGGCCTGAGGCTGAGGCGGGACGCGCAGTGGGCCTGAGGCTGAGGCGGGACGCACAGTGACTTACCTGAGCGGGTGGTAGCGCCGGGGAGGTAAGGGAGCGGCTGGGGTAGGAGGGCCGCGCTTCCCGTCCGGAGCCAGTGCAGGATGGCGCACGTGAGGGGGGGGGGGAGGGGGGCGGACAGAGGGTGTGTGTGTGTGTATAGAGCTGCTGTGTTGTGTGTGTGTGTATAGAGCTGCTGTGTTGTGTGTGTGTGTGTATAGAGCTGCTGTGTTGTGTGTGTGTGTATAGAGCTGCTGTGTTGTGTGTGTGTGTGTGTATAGAGCTGCTGTGTTGTGTGTGTGTGTGTGTATAGAGCTGCTGTGTTGTGTGTGTGTGTGTGTGTGTGTGTATAGAGCTGCTGTGTTGTGTGTGTGTGTGTGTATAGAGCTGCTGTGTTGTGTGTGTGTGTGTGTGTGTGTATAGAGCTGCTGTGTTGTGTGTGTGTGTGTGTGTATAGAGCTGCTGTGTTGTGTGTGTGTGTGTGTGTATAGAGCTGCTGTGTTGTGTGTGTGTGTGTGTGTATAGAGCTGCTGTGTTGTGTGTGTGTGTGTGTGTATAGAGCTGCTGTGTTGTGTGTGTGTGTGTGTGTATAGAGCTGCTGTGTTGTGTGTGTGTGTGTGTGTGTGTATAGAGCTGCTGTGTTGTGTGTGTGTGTGTGTGTGTATAGAGCTGCTGTGTTGTGTGTGTGTGTGTGTGTGTGTGTATAGAGCTGCTGTGTTGTGTGTGTGTGTGTGTGTGTGTGTGTATAGAGCTGCTGTGTTGTGTGTGTGTGTGTGTGTATAGAGCTGCTGTGTTGTGTGTGTGTGTGTGTGTGTATAGAGCTGCTGTGTTGTGTGTGTGTGTGTGTGTGTGTGTATAGAGCTGCTGTGTTGTGTGTGTGTGTGTGTGTGTGTATAGAGCTGCTGTGTTGTGTGTGTGTGTGTGTGTATAGAGCTGCTGTGTTGTGTGTGTGTGTGTGTGTGTATAGAGCTGCTGTGTTGTGTGTGTGTGTGTGTGTGTGTGTGTGTGTGTATAGAGCTGCTGTGTTGTGTGTGTGTGTGTGTGTGTGTGTGTGTATAGAGCTGCTGTGTTGTGTGTGTGTGTGTGTGTGGGCCGTCACTCCGCCTCAGGCCAATGAGAGGTGTGCGGGGGCGGGCGACCCAAGGGACCAATGAGATTTCCCCTAGGGACACCGGACATCCAGGCAGGCAAACATACAGTGCTTTCACTAGTATAGTATAAGATTAACTTTATTATATTTGTTGTTGTCATTATTATTATTGTTTACTGTTAGCTGGAGTATGGCTCACCCAAGAACCACTTTCCCCTGTATGGGGGTCAGACATAGTGCAGACTTGACCCCTGACATTTATAAAAAGATGTTGGAATATGTGACACTGCTGCTTAATAAACACAAACACAGGCGCGCCATGTATTGTTCTGACATTGGTTTATTACACAGAGACACGTCTTTATAGAGGGTTGTCACACTAACAGCCTGGAAGGGGTTAATGCAGGGTCACCAGCCCAGCCCCCCTCTCCTATGATTGGTTGCTGCTCTCGTACAGGAGCCGCGATTGGTCCCCTGTCAATGTCAGAAAAGGCGCGCCAGTTTTGCTGTCTCCATGGCGACCATGGCGGCCGCCGGAGATCGGCCTGCAGCGCGGCCCGGCTTCCAGGTTACCTCCCCGCCGGTGAAGATGTTAGCGGGGCGGCTGAGGGAATGCGTGCGGCGGCGGCCCGGTTCCTTCTGGCTGGAGAAAGGAGCCGGCGGGCTGGAGGTGGGCCTGGTGTGGATGCAGGGCCGGGTGCTGCACGTACGGCCCGAGCGCGGCGTCACCGTGCGGCTGAGCGACGACACTCACACCTTCACCGTGTGCGGGGCTGACCGGGTGCCCAAGGGCAAGCCCTGCCTGCAGCCAGGTAACCGGGGGGGTCCGCAAGCCCTGCCTGCAGCCAGGTAACCGGGGGGTCCGCAAGCCCTGCCTGCAGCCCGGTAACCGAGGGGTCCGCAAGCCCTGCCTGCAGCCCGGTAACCGGGGGGTCCGCAAGCCCTGCCTGCAGCCAGGTAACCGGGGGGTCAGCAAGCCCTGCCTGCAGCCAGGTAACCGGGGGGGTCAGCAAGCCCTGCCTGCAGCCAGGTAACCGGGGGGGGGTCCGCAAGCCCTGCCTGCAGCCAGGTAACCGGGGGTCCGCAAGCCCTGCCTGCAGCCAGGTAACCGGGGGGGTCCGCAAGCCCTGCCTGCAGCCAGGTAACCGGGGGGGTCAGCAAGCCCTGCCTGCAGCCAGGTAACCGGGGGGGGTCCGCAAGCCCTGCCTGCAGCCAGGTAACCGGGGGTCCGCAAGCCCTGCCTGCAGCCAGGTAACCGGGGGGTCCGCAAGCCCTGCCTGCAGCCAGGTAACCGGGGGGTCCGCAAGCCCTGCCTGCAGCCACGTAACTGGGGGGTCCGCAAGCCCTGCCTGCAGCCACGTAACTGGGGGGTCCGCAAGCCCTGCCTGCAGCCAGGTAACCGGGGGGTCAGCAAGCCCTGCCTGCAGCCACGTAATCGGGGGGTCCGCAAGACCTGCCTGCAGCCAGGTAACCGGGGGGTCCGCAAGCCCTGCCAGCAGCCAGGTAACCGGGGGTCCGCAAGCCCTGCCTTCAGCCACGTATTTGGGGGGTCCGCAAGCCCTGCCTGCAGCCAGGTAACCGGGGGGGTCCGCAAGCCCTGCCAGCAGCCAGGTAACCGGGGGGTCCGCAAGCCCTGCCTGCAGCCAGGTAACCGGGGGGTCCGTCAGCCCTGCCTGCAGCCAGGTAACCGGGGGGTCCGCGCGTGGCTATCACTGTCCTGCCTCACACGGGAGGGCGCCATGATTTCTTCTCCCGCCCCCTAAACAGCAACACCAGCCTCTCACCCTCTCACGTCACCTAGATAGAAGCCAGGCAGATCACACTGGTTTTCTATGAATCGCAACTGATTTTAAAGTCCTGTTTATATCAGCAGTCAGGTCTGATATAAAACAGTAGTAATGTTTCCACCGCCAGTGTATGCAGTGCTGTACATAGAATGTTTGCAGGCGCGAGCCGCTACCCCATAGAGCTTACAATCTATGTCTGAAGCACTTATTCCCATGACCTGTTATTTGTAATTTATATGATTGTCACATGTATTACTGCTGGGAAGCGCTATGTACATTTAATGGCGCTATATAAAAAAAAAGACATTTGTAGCCCTTTTTCTGACACTCTAAGCGACTTCGGGTAACTGCGCGCACCTGCGGCTCCAGGAGATCTGAGCCTCCGCTAGCTGGGAGCCTGGGGTAACACTTATTAGCGCAGCACCTCCACTTACCCAGGATCACCGTCATGTAAGATTCCCCTGGGCAAGAAACACACCGATACAATGCGTGCAACCAACTTTACTATGTGCAATAATAAACTTATACTCTATATGAACCGTGGCAATAACCCAATATGCATACACTTATCTTATAACACTATACTTATACTCTATCATACCCTAACACCGCTAACGGATAATGTCCTTCTAACATCAGTGGCTCGGCCACACCCCTAGGGAATATTGTCCTGTACAATAGTGGCTCAGCCACGCTCTTATGAGTGTCTCTATCCCGTCACCGCGTGCCCCACACACCGTGTCCGTGTAATAGTACGATAGCGGTGTGTACTCGCTAGTGTCTCCCTATAGTTATGCCTAAGGCGGGATCAGCGCCTGTTGACCGGTGTTGGTGCACTTGACGTATCTACTACCTTCCGGTCACGGCGGTGACCGGTAATACTTGGAAAAGGATCAGCCGAATCCTTGCTTGTCTGGGATGTCCGCAGTGCAGCTGTCTGGTCCCAAGCAGCTCACCAACAAACCTGCTCCGCACGCTTGTCCCTAACTGTGTACACAGTAAGGTGACTGATCGCTAGCACTATGGCCGTCCCTGCAGCACAGCAGCACACTGTGACTCAGGGGTTTCTCCTAAGGGCCTGCGGGGTAAAGCTAGCCTATGCAGGCGGGTCACGGACCCCCTGCACGCATACACCCTCCTCCGTTACCTTCCAGATCCCCTCTGACTAGCCTCTCCCCCACGCTTCCCTTTCCTCCTCCCGTAATTCTAGCCTTCCGATTGGCTCCTCAAGTCAGGTGACTGCCCAGGAGCTCATGGGAGTTGTAGTTCCTCAGCGGAGCTTCTCTGCCTTGAGCTGCACAGACTCACAGCTATTGCATCAGCGCAGACCTCCACATGACTCTCCTGAACAGTCAAAACACCAACTGAACACACATATGAGGCTCCTACCACATCCCTACACATACATCTATTATTTGGTGCCTGCGGCACAGGGAGATAACGTGACTTGCTCAAGGTCACAAGGTATGGGGGGGGGGGAGTGAGTGTGTGTGTGGGGGGGGATTGAGTGTGTGCGTGGGGGGATTGAGTGTGTGTGTGTGGGGGGGGAATTGAGAGTGTGTGTGTGGGGGGGGATTGTGTGTATGGGGGGGGATTGAGTGTATGTTTGTGTGGGGGGGATTGAGTGTGTGTGTGTGGGGGGAATTGAGTGTGTGCGGGGGGGATTGTGTATGGGGGGGGATTGAGTGTGTTTGTGTGTGGGGGGGGGGTGTGTTTGTGTGTGGGGGGATTGTGTGTGTGTGGGGGGATTGAGTGTGTGTGTGTGTGTGTGTGTGTGTGTGTGTGGGGATTGTGTGTGGGGAGTGTGTGTGTGTGTGTGTGTGTGGGGGGGGGGGATTGTGTGTGTGTGTACTGCTGCGGCACAGTTTATTCGAGCATTTGCCCGTTCTGTGCCGCAGCAGTAGCCTGGCGCGCGCCCGAGTGTGACGGGCGCACGCCGAAGCAGCGGAAGAGCGCCCTCCGATCGGGGCGCTCTCCCTACCGCTGCCGGGTCCGCCGGGTCCCCCGGAACCCCCTGCCGCTGTCCCGCGATCGCGGGACACCAGGGCTCCCTCGGGGAGCCCCTGGACACGCGTGCAGGGGGCGCACGCTCCCGATGACGCGTGACCGCGCGTCTATGACGCGCGGCACGCCGAGGGGCGGCCACTAGCAAGCCGGGAGATTTCCCGGCTTGCGGTACCGACCACACTTCAATAAAGTGTGTCGGTAGTGTATGTGGTGTGTATGTGGTGATTGATTGAGAGAGAGAGTGTGTGTTGTATTGCAGTGGTGCGCAAACTGGTGGGGGGCAATAAGGCGCAAGATTTAGGGGGGCGCAGGCGACGTGCGGCGAAATCTGGGTGCGCGGGCCGGCAGACGCTTTGCGCGGGAGGACGAAAAAGCTGTACGCGATGGGCGGCCAATAAGATGTGCACGGGCGGGCAGCCGAAGATGTGTGCGGGTGGCTGAACAAGATAGTGCAGGTGGCGGCCTCGTGATGGTGTGTGCGCACACGCGCAGGGGCTTCGGGGGTACGGGGAGGAGCACGCCCGAGCACGGTGAAGTCAAACGCCCCTCCCGGTGTCTGCCCTGCAATAGCGCTGTGTTCCTGCTCTCCTCCGCTGGCAACCTGCTTCGCTGCGATCCTCTGCGAGGGAAAGGGTCGGCTGCCACTATATCAATCACACTATGAATGTACAGAAATAATAAAAAAAAAGTGAAAACATTGAAAACGGAAAAATAATAAAAATGTAGGTAGGAGTGTGGATGACAATGGGGATAGCAAGCCAAAGAGCAGGGAGGGGAAGGTAGAAACAAAAGGGGGGATAGGGAAGGGAGGTAGCAAAGAGGTGGATGAATGCCCCCCAAAAGTATTGCCTTTGTGCACGTCCGCTCTCCCAAGCTCGGCGCTTGGGGAGACAAACAAAATTGACTTTGAAGTGCGCTCAGCAGAAGTCAATGCACACATACAGCCACACACAGACACACACACACACACACACACACACAAACACACACAAATAGCCCCGATCCACGCTTGCAAAATGATGCAGGACACCCTGCGCTCAGGCTTGGAGAGTTGGTGATGTCACCGCTCTCAGCGGCAGCGTGGACGCAGCCTAATTTTGCAAGCGCGAGCTGTTGAAATATGTAAGTATTTATAGACATATTTGGATTTATATTGTATACCGTTTAATAAAGGTTTTTTTTTTTTTTCATGTGATTTTGATTACGTCAGGCAGGGGGGGCCCGAGAAATTTTATGGATGAAGAGGGGGGCTCGGCATAAAAGGTTTGCTCACCCCTGCACTAAGCTGCGCTTTCAGCTCATAGACCTCACATTATAAACGTGTAATTATAGTCTCACCTTAATGTAGTGTAAAAGAAAATGATGTACAGATTTGGTCGCATCTATTAACGCAGGTTAACGGTGGCAGAACGTTAACGCAGCTCTATTTAAACAAATGGCACAGCGCTATATTTCTTAAATGGGTGCAATTTATTGCATTATTTGTGTAATCTTATCAGGTGGTACAGGCATACCCCGCATTCACGTACACAATGGGACCGGAGCATGTATGTAAAGTGAAAATGTACTTAAAGTGAAGCACTCCCTTTTCCCCACTTATCGATGCATGTACTGTACTGCAATCATCATATACGCGCATAACTGATGTAAATAACACATGTGTAACAGTCTCTACAGTCTCCCCGCTTGCGCACAGCTTCGGTACAGGTAGGGAGCCGGTATTGCTGTTCAGGACGTGCTGACAGGCGCATGCGCGAGCTGCCGTTTGCCTATTGGGTGATATGTCCTTACTCGCGAGTGTCCTTAAACCGGGGTATGCCTGTACACTTGTACAGGAAATCCTAAAGTTGATGTCCCTGGGGCAGCTGAGGGATTTTCACCCATTCAGTCCTGGAGGGTCCTGCGCCCCCCTCCTGCATTTCCTAATCATGTGTTCGCTCCTTAGGCCTCGGATATTTTATTTATTTATCAAATGTTTTACCAGGAAGGAAGCAATACTTGAAAATGAGGTAACTCTCAATGTATGTCCTGGGCACAGAGTTATGATGACAGATACATGGTTACAAATCCATAGTTACATTAAGTGAACAGGGTATACATTATATACAAGACATTGCATGCACAGTTAGAGATAATATATATTATAGGCGCATGTAACCGTTACAGACCAGATTAAAATGTGAGACAGCCTTAGTTTTGAAAGAACTTAGACTGGTGGCATCTGCAAGAGTCTCTGGTAGGTTGTTCCAGTTTTGGGGTGCACGGTAAGGCCGTGATTATACCCGAAGCGGCGGAGCGCAGAACGTTGTGCGCCACCAAAACAAATAAAAGTTTTCCTATGAGCGCACGCTAAGAATGGGTGACCAAGTGCGCAAATTTTCGAACAGATCCAAGAATTTTATTTTCTGGAGCGATGGCCGCGTCATGTGAGCGGTTCAGCCAATGAGCGTGAACCACTCACGTGACATCATGGCCTCGCCTCCCGATGCCTCCTGCCTGCAGTGCAAGTTTCGGGCAGCGCATCGCACGGAGGTAGCGCGCGTGTCCCGCCGCCGGTGGTATAATGAAGGCCTATGAGGAGGAGCGTCCGGATACTTTGTTGAACCTTAGGACCATGAGCAGTCTGTTGGAGTCTGATCTCAGATGATAAGTGCTGACGTGGTAGGGGTGAGGAGCTTGTTCAGATAGGTGGGTAGCTTGCCTAGAAAGTATTTGAATACACAGACCCCCACCAACGCGGCTCGAAACGCGTTGGTGGGGGTCTGTATACCCCGTAATGTAGCTGTATTTTTTTGTGGTTTCCATTAAAATAGTCTTTTTTTATGGGCACACGCTCTCCTGGATTTCATTCAACCTTTTTTTACTTTCCGGAGTATTAGTGCCTGCTTTTTCCTTTTGCTTCGTGTCAAGTCATCCAGAAAAAACGGAAGCACGCCCCCTACTGTGAAAGAAGAAACCTGCACAGCCAAAAGGACATTACCAACTCTAACTGTGAGTTATTTTATCACAAGCACATTCTCCATTCTGACATTATATGCTGGGACACTTTATTGTGTGGCCCCTTACTACAGTGCTCGTGGGGGCCCTAGCCCACTAGTCAGATTACAATGGAGCAGTGATTAATACATGATTGTTCTGTGTCCTATGGATTGGCTATCCCTTATCCATTATCCAGGGGGTTTTCATTTCCGTTATCATTATATACATTTATTGAACGTTACAATTTTTGTACTACATATTTTGAGGCTTTTTTTCAGAGCACCACACATTTTTTCCATTTTTCTATGAAAAGTGGAAAGGCCGGGGACACTTTAACTTTCACATGTTATAATGCCTGGCCCCTGGCTTATGGTGCCAGGTAGCTGCCAGGGGCTCACCGTTCCAGTGGTAACCTTTATTGTATAGCCTGGTTACCCCCTTTATCGTATAGCCTGGCACCCCCTTTGGAGGGAAGTATTATCGAAATGGGGGGTCCCAGAGTTGAAATGAATGCGGTTCAGCTTGGGGAGACCCTCTGCTTCAATCCTGTTTTAAATTTTTTTTTTTTATAAAAAGCGTGTGACTTGCTCCTTCAGAATACTGATTTTCATGTTCGGTTAAAGCCTTAACAAGAAAAAAATGGGTGTATATAGCGCTAAAAAATCTTGTGCAGTGACAATAATGTTATAATGTGATAGTGCACACAATAAAATATAAATATATAATAATAAACTTAGGCTGCCAGGTGATACCAACTCCAAGACAGGTTGGAAAAACAAGACAAATAATAAACAATACAGACCGGCGCCAATTAGTCCAAGGTGATACTAATGTCCAGCACTGAAAGAGTCTCAGAATAGTAGATAGCTGCAGTAGTATCTTCACAGCTTGTCTTCAATGATTGGACTCCATATGTATGTGCATGGGAGAAAAAATAGACAAAGAAAACATATCATAGTGCAGTATGCAAACAACCAAACATGCAGGACAAACAGGACAAGACAAACACTACATAAAACAGGCTCACCCCCTGAAGAAGTGCGCATGCGCACGAAACGCGTTGGGCAGATTTGCATTTTGAGTGTGGCAGAGGACTGGTAGTGACTGCGGGAGCCTTGCAGCCAAGTGAAAGGAAATTCGGCGATTGCACCCGCCTCCTAGCAGCGGATTTCCGGATTGAGCTTGACAGACAGCACCAGGAGCTCCACGAGATCCGTCAAGCCGCGTGGTGTGACGTGCTTCTGGTCACGGAGAGAGAGAGATCCCTGGAGGTCTGAGGACTGAAAAAACGGAGCTGCTGCCGGTTACCATCTATCCTTACACCCCTGCTTATGTCCTGTGGCAGTACTGTAAGTAGGATTCCGGTTTTTACCCACCGGATCCCACGTGTGCTACCTCATCATTTTCATTTTAATTGTGTTAATAAATACTTTATTGTAGGATTAGTCAGCCTTGCCTGTTTTATGTAGTGTTTGTCTTGTCCTGTTTGTCCTGCATGTTTGGTTGTTTGCATACTGCACTATGATATGTTTTCTTTGTCTATTTTTTCTCCCATGCACATACATATGGAGTCCAATCATTGAAGACAAGCTGTGAAGATACTACTGCAGCTATCTACTATTCTGAGACTCTTTCAGTGCTGGACATTAGTATCACCTTGGACTAAGTGGCGCCGGTCTGTATTGTTTATTATCGGTTAAAGCCTTACTTCACAAATGTAGTAAAGTGCTTTAAAACATTTTTTTGATTTCAACCTTCCCCAGCGATCGCATCTGTCTATCTAAACCTTGTGTCGCCCTGCTCCTTACTTCCCTTCTCCTTTCCCACTCAACCTGTCTTCACCAACCTACTAACACTTCTCTACCTCCTTTGATACCTAACCTACCAAGTCCTACTTCACGTCCCCCTTCACTCCACTTCCAGTCACCACTCCCACTATCTAACTTGCACATTTCTATAGCTTTCTGATTTCCTCACTTCTCCACATTTATTCTTCTTTCTTTCTAGCTCCCTACTTCCTCTCCTCCTTGCTCTCCCCTCTACCACTTCCTTACTACTTGCTGCATCCCTACCCCACTTTAAATTCAAGTCTACTTCCTTACTCCTTCTTATAGTATTGTCTCCTTAAATGTCTCCACTTCGGCTTATTTCCTCTCATCTACTTGCTTTTATCCTCTTACTAACTCCCTCTCTATCACTCACCCTGCCCTTACTCGCTTAATGGTTCTGCCGCTACGGCGCTATACTAATTCCCTTCCCGTATGTCTTTCTATTCTTCCCAGACTCAAAATTCAAAAAGCCCGCGTCGGGCCGGTGAGATGACTAATCCAGGCCTGCGCGGGTCATCCGGCGCATTCTGGACGCCTTGATGGGCTTACGGCTGTCCTTGGTCTTGCTGGTGACGTCATCTGGTCGCGCCGGTGGGAGCTGGTTCCGCGCCACCTCCAAGATGGCGCCGCTCCTTCCGGGGCACAGCTGTGATGCGTATCCGGGGGGCGGCCATTTTGGAAGACGTCTCTCACCAGTGCGGAGGTGCGTGCGCCCGCTCCTGTTTCCCGCTCACCGCTCTCTTCCTGCTCCTGCGGTTCACTGTGGATTCCTGCCTTCTAGAGCTGCTTCGCCATCTTGTGTCGGGGGCCGCCATCATCAGAAAGGTAGGCCGCAAATTTTCTCACCAGGGATTCAGTTTCAGCGCAGGTTGCTTGATCACTGGACATCTGTAGTTGGGGTGTCGGAGATCACCGCTCTTTCACTCGGGGGTGAGTTTCTTTATTTGGTGACAGCTTCACCGTGGCCGGGGACCAGACCTCAAGTAGGGGGACGAGAACTGGAGGAGAAGCAAAGAAACACAGGTTGCTGAGGCCATGACACCGAGGGATTAGCCTGATACACTACAGGGGTGAACAAAGCCGGGACAGACTCTGGTTATGCATAGTATATGTTAGGTTTTATTCATTCAAGCTCAGGAAGAGCGAGGCAGGAGTGGGGGGGAGTGACCTGCTTCAAAAATCCGCATGGGCCACGCACTAGGGGGGAGGAGGGTGGATCTCCTGGGCCCTAGTGAAGTCCTTTGGGACTGGACGCGGTGGGTGAATGAACTTCATCCCACGTTTCCTCCGGACGGTTGGAGAGGAGTCCAGCTTCCCAAAGGCGGTGATCTCGTCAAGGAGGCGACGTCGCCGAGACGACGAGAATTCTACTGTCTTTTGTCTTGTCTAGTGTTTGTTGTGTCCCCCCAGGTGTACCCTCTTGTGTGCTCCCCCTTGTGTATTGCTGTAGGTGGTGAAGTGAGGTATTGCAGTTCGAGAAGAAGAGGAGGTCGGGATTCTGGTCCAGGTGCATCAATCAAGAACAGATATCGGCAGCAAAGTCATCTCATACTTTTAAATGAGTAAGGAACTCAGGCTAGTATCACATAACATTAAGGGGTTTAACAGCCCGGTTAAACGCAGAATCGCCTTCCGAGATTATAAGCGTAAAGGGGCAGAAATTCTGTTTCTGCAAGAAACACACTTCTCTCAAGACAACTACCCCAAATTCCTGGATAAGGACTACCCGACACACTTTTTGTCTTCCGCGAAAGTCAAAAAAAAAGGGGTGGCCATACTAATTCATAAAAGAATACCGTTCGTACCCGATAGGACTTTCAAAGATAAAGAGGGCAGATTCCTCATAGTAAGAGGTGCAATCCAAGGGTTCCCAATTACTCTAGCAACAATATATGCCCCTAATGAGACGGCCCCCGTTTTTTTCTCTACCTTCTTTGGGAAACTCAACAAAGTGGCCAGAGGTAATATCATTGTCGCTGGAGACTTGAACAGGGCACTACGGGAGGACCTTGACAGATGTTCATCCACTAATATTACACACAGATCTGACATACTAACAATTAAAAAAGGGTTACGTGACTGCCAACTACTCGACATCTGGAGGGAACAACACCAGAGACTGAGAGAATACACCTTCTACTCACACCCACATGACACATATAGCAGGATAGATTACTTCCTTGTATCCAACAGAATGGTCCCTGGGGTCTCTCGCACCGAGATCCATGATATTTCATGGTCAGACCATGCATCTATAGAGCTGCGGTGCACACTAATCCCACTAGACAGACCTAGAGCGAACTGGAAACTAAACGAAATCTTGCTGAAAATCCCAGCCCTACAGGTGGAAATTGGGGAAAAGCTCACACAATACTTCGAGGAGAATGAGGGGAGTGTGGCTACGCACTCCAGACTGTGGGAGGCCCATAAGGCTACCCTCAGGGGGGTCATTATGAATCTGGCCGCTAAACGGAAAAGAGAACGGGAGGGAAAAATTTTGAAGCTAGAGGAACAGCTAGCAGAGCTTTCCTCCCTCCACAAAAAAATAAGAATGCCCACACGTTAACTCAAATACTAGCCACTAAAACTAGTCTTAACCTCCTCCTCTCCGCCCAGGCCGAGAAGGAATTGACCTGGTCCAAGCGGAAATTTTATGAAAAAGCTAACAAGCCTGACACACTACTTGCCAATAAGCTAAAAAAACAAGCTTCCAAACTATCACATTCACGCAATTCGAAACCAAGATGGGGACCTTACCTCCATCCCAGCGAACATAGCAGGGGAATTCAAAAAGTATTACGAAATATTATACAATGGAGATAAGGTAACCCATAATCCGAAAACAAAGGAGGATTTACGGACCTTCTTAATAGAGGCACATTTACCCATTTTGAAGAGATGCGAAAGGGAGGCACTCCAGTCGGACTTCACGATGGAGGAACTCTCTGGGGTCATCAAAGCACTAAAACCGGCTAAAGCCCCAGGGCCAGATGGCTTTTCGAACTTATATTACAATAAATATTTAAAAATTCTATCCCCCCACATGTTAAAGTTATTCAATGAAATCTTAGCAGGGGCCTCATTCCCAGCACAAATGCTCCAAGCCTCAATATCGGTGATCCATAAACCCGGAAAGGACCCGGCAGACTGTAAGAGCTACCGGCCCATTTCACTGATTAACTTGGACCTCAAAATATACTCTAAACTTATAGCCAACAGGGTGGGTAGTGTTCTTCCCGGGTTAATTCACACGGATCAAGTAGGGTTTATCGGAGGTAGACAAGCGGCAGATAACACCAGGAGAATTATTGACCTAATTGATCTGGCCCAAAAAGAAAAAATTCACTCCATGGTGTTAAGTCTGGACGCTGAAAAAGCCTTCGATAGAATAGATTGGCCCTACCTATCGGAAACACTGAGAGCATTTGGCTTTGAGGGACGCCTCCTGCAGGCCATCCTGGCGTTGTATAAAAACCCAACAGCAAGAGTGAGATATCAAGGTTTCCCCTCAGAACAGTTTGAAATCAAAAGCGGAACACGTCAAGGATGCCCGCTGTCGCCACTACTGTTCGCCTTATGTATAGAGCCTTTGGCGGCACACATCAGAAATAACCCAGATATCTCTGGTATCCCTGTGGGAGACCAAATGCACAAAGCCGCTCTATATGCGGACGATGTCATTCTCACAATAGCCAAATCTCTCACATCTCTCCCAAATGTATTCAACATACTGGGCAAATTTAACCAAATTTCGGGATTTAAGATCAATCAGTCTAAATCAGAAGCCCTCAATATTAATCTACCAAAAGAAGTTGAAAAACTGATTGACCTCAATTTTCAGTTCAAATGGCAACCCTCCGCTATCAAATATTTAGGGGTTTATCTCACAAGGGAGTACAAAACTTTATATAAAGCAAATTTCCCCAAGATCATAAAGACGCTGGGGGAGGATCTCCGAACCTGGATGAAGGGGAGCATCTCATGGATTGGGAGGATACATAGCGTGAAAATGAATCTCCTCCCAAAGATGCTATATCTTTTCCAGAGTCTCCCTATCCCTTTGGTGCAGGCGGACATCCTCTCCCTCCAGTCAAAAATTATAAAATTTATTTGGAACGGGAAAAACCCAAGAATTGCTAAAGGAATATTAAAACGTCCCATTCATCCTGCGGAGGGTGAGCGGTGCCTTGCTTGCAGGCCTACTATAAAGCAGCCCAATTAGGGCAGATTTTCCAATGGCACACAGACCCAAGCCTACGGAGATGGGTTGAGTTGGAGAAGAGATGCTGTGCACCAATTGAAATCCGAAATTTAATCTGGCTACCCAGAGAAGGGGTACGCAAGATGAACAATCCGCTGCAGACCATGGTCAATTCATTATAAGTTTGGGAGGCCACGAAATTCAAATGTAATTTGACTACCAAAACATCATTAATGACACCAATAGTGGGCAACCCAGACTTCGCTCCGGACCTGAATAGCAAAAATTTCTTGATATGGACTCAGAAGGGCTTCTCCCGTCTAAAAGATCTGGAGGGCATAACGACCATACAAACATTTGACCAAATTAAATCCTCTAAGAATATCCCAAAAAAATTTTTTAGGTACCTCCAGATCAGAGATTTCTACAATAAAACGCCAATTCGACCGGCGCGAACAAATTTTGAGCAGCTGTGTTCCAGAGATACGGACACAAGGGGACTCACATCTAGAATGTACAGGGAAGTGATCTGCCAGAAGTCGCCCATTGACAATAGACTGAGTTACATGAGACACTGGGAATCAGACCTAGGAGAGACTTTAGAGGACGACGAATGGGACAGAATTATACAGGCGGCGGCGAAAAGCTCAATCTGCACCACATTAAAGGAGAACGCATATAAAGTCCTTATGAGGTGGTATTACACTCCGACGCGCTTAGCGAAATTTGTAAAAGGCTACTCCCCTCTCTGCCCTAAACAGTGTGGGGAAGCAGCTGACCTCCGACATATGTTGTGGTCTTGCACTAAGGGGGCCCCTATTTGGGAACAAATCAGAGATTGGATTCAGCGGATTCTCGATTTGGAGATCCCCCTGGACCCGTGGCTGTTCCTATTGGGCATGCGGATCCAGGGTCTGTCAAATGCGTCGCATAAATTAATCGCGCATTTTGCTACAGCCACAAGATGTGAGATCGCAGCATTATGGAAACAGCAGGAGATACCAATTATCCCTAAGATCAAAAACAGAATTTGGCATGTCTGCCGGATGGAACAATTAACGAGTTTAGTTAATGACTCCGGCACAAATGTTCTAAAGGTCTGGGATCCATGGTTGACCCAGGTAGACATCCCAGGAGTGGACGCCACCTCAATCTTGCACTAATTAAACTAGGTGCGTTCTCCTTTAAGGGCAGATTAGACAACACGACTCAGCGACGCACAGTTAGCAGACCTTCATGTAGTCATAGAATAGGGAAAAACAAATAAAAGAAAGAAACCTCAGAAGAACCTGTCCCAGTTAAAACCCTTAGCTATTGCCTAAAAGGTTGAACAAGAGATATCTAAAAAAACTGCACCAGAGCCTGGCAACCTACCACCTCCCTCCCACCCCTAACCTCTTTCCCTGTCCCCTTGTCAAGTTCGTCTGGTCTTGTTTGTAAAGTGTTAAGTGGATGTGTCTTCGAGGCGTCATTACATGTGTTTAACAAAACTGGAAATGTAATAATGGGCTGTGGAACATTGGCTGTATTTGTACTTTCCAATAAAAATTTAAAGTTGAAAAAAAAAACAAACATTTTTTTATATTGCATTGAGTAATGGAAACCCAGGACAGTGTTGGTGCTAGCTAGATATAAACACTCCAGACATGTACCAATCTTTAAACCCTTGGGTATTTAATGTTGGTACAGATAAGAAGCATGGCTTACTCCAACCCGTTTACCCTGTGGTCAAAATATTAGTACAGCTCAACCCCGTTATAGCGCAATCTGCTATAGCGCGAATCCGCTTTTAATGCTGTCTGAGCGTGGCTCCCGATTTAAAAACATCTCCAAGGTTTTATTTTTATATAATATTCAATGCATTATTGCTAACAGACACACGCTGATACACATATATACACACACCCCTACACCATGCGGGAATTGAACCCATGATCTTTCATATGCTGGTGCAATTCTCTAGCTGCTACACCACAGTATTGGTGTGATGAATCTGACTCTATAAACAAACGTAACATCTACTGCACAGTGCAGTCCATGGGTGATCAGGGTTCAATTCCCGCATGTGTATTATATAAAATGTATTCACTGTTGGGCTGTCATTGATCAGAGAAGGGTCATGTGACCCTCCTGCGCTCAAAAGTCAGTCAAATTGAAAGCTTGGGAGAGCGTATGTAAGCACCTTGGAGCCTGATGAAGTGGAGAGAGCTGCAGATGCCGGGTAAGTCCTCGCAGAACCGTTCTTCCTGATTGCGCCGACCATTTCGCGATCCTGGTTATAACGTGCTCATTATGTGGACCAAGAGCACCGCGTTATAACGGGATTCAGCTGTATTAAGGGTTTCATATTTTTTTTTTTCATTTACAAACCTACTTTACATCCCTATCATTAAAAAATATATATATATATATATATATACACACACACACACACACACACACACACACACACACACAGTTAGGTCCGGAAATAATTGGACACTGACAGAATTTTCATAATTTTGGCTCTGTACGCCACCACAATGGATTTGAAATGAAACAACTGAGATGCAATAGAAGTGTAGACTTTCAGCTTTAATTCAAGGGGTTGAACAAAAATATCGTATGAAACGTTTAGGAATTGCAACCATTTTCATACACAGTCCCCTTATTTCAGGGGCTCAAATGTAATTGGACAAATTAACACAATCATAAATAAAATGTTAATTTTTAATACTTTGTCGAGAATCCTTTGCAGGCAATGACTGAAGTCTGGAACGCATGGACATCACCAAACGCTGGGTTTCCTCCTTTGTGATGCTTTGCCAGGCCTTTACTGCAGCTGTCTTCAGTTGTTGTTTGTTCGTGAGTCTTTCTGCATTAAGTTTTGTCTTCAGCAAGTGAAATGCATGCTCGATCGGGTTGAGATCAGGTGATTGACTCGGCCATTGCAGAATATTTCACTTCTTTGCCTTAAAAACATCCTGGGTTTCTTTCGCAGTATGTTTTGGGTCATTGTCCATCTGTAAAGTGAAGCGCCGTCCAATCAACTTCACTGAATTTGGCTGAATCTGAGCAGACAATATATCCCTATACACTTCAGAATTCATCCGGCTGCTTCTGTCTTCGTTCACATCATCAAAAACCACTAGTGACCCAGTGCCATTGTAAACCATGCATGCCCATGCCATCACTGCCTCCACCGTGTTTTTCAGATGATGTGGTACACAGCAACTCTCTTTTTTAGATGTCCTCATTACACAGACTAATGGGGAGTTACATACTGATCTTTTTAGAAAGGATACATACAGAAATGCCATTTTAAGGGCAGATAACCATCATCCTCCTTCTCTTATTGATGCATTACCTTTTTCACAGAAAGTCCGGGTCTGCAAAATCACGAGCAGGAAGGATAATATTGAACCAGCTATTGGAGAACTACGTAGTAGATTCCTGGCTAGGGGATATCCTCCTGCTGTGTTAGACCGGGCACTGGATAAAGAGGTAAGTGCTACCAAAAATAAGAAGGAGGACAGGCTTGTATTTACCACTACGTACAGTCATAAGCGAAGCAGAGGAAAAGACCTCCCAGCCCGACGCTACAAGCCTGGTAGACAGCGTGTATCACGCGCAGGCTGTATTAACCCCCAGCACATCGGAGACCAACCATGTAGGAATAAGCACTGTAGCTGTGATGAATCCTTGATCACATTGAACGGGAAAACACTGGACACGATGGGCCCTTGGTCCCTCTAAGGATTCATTTTGCTGGGGGTTAATACAGCATGCGCGTGATACACGCTATCTACCAGGATTGTAACATTGGGCTGGGAGGTCTTTTCCTCTGCTTCGCATATTGCTGGTTTGGCCACGGCTGCTCAGCCTGGAATTAAGACTTTCATTATTGACATTATAAGAAGAGGCTTATACCCCGTGAATATGTATGTAATCACTTAATTGGTGATTTGAGAACTGGAGTGCTATCGTTATTTTTTTTTCTAACCATTTATTTATTTATTTTTTGTGGCATCTATTTATTCACATTTTTTCTTTCTGTGGAACATTTTTTTTTATTTCTCTGGAGTGAGTATTCGTGCTATTCCTATCCTGTGTGTTTTTTATTATGGAAGATTATGTAGAAGTGGAGGATGAGGAAGGGGTTACTGATACCTATGCCTTTAACTGTGGAGACACTCACCGTCAGAGGAGGGCAGAGTCAGTTTTTGATGAAGGTGCTAATTTCATCTGTGAAGAGCCTGCTGACTTAATTACCCACTTCCTTACATTGGAAAAACTGTTATCACAGGACATTAGGTATTGGTGGGACATTACCACTCTTGAGAACTATGCTAGAGTTAAAAGGATTCCGTGAGGCTTACGCTTGAAAAAGGTACCGTCCTTTGGCTTTATTAATAAAGATTTTGAGAATGACTGGAAAGCCATATTAGATCATTGCTCATTTAAGCTAATCAAATTGATCATTAAGTATAAGCTAAATTAAAAAAAAGAAAGTGAGAGCCAATGTGAAAGTCCTACAGGATAAATTGAAAGGTTGCAGAAAAATGGAGAATTTTATTAAATATGACCAAACACTTTTAAGCAACGTGGGTGCTATGGAAAAGTCTCTAATGATTAAGAAACAACAAAAGTTTGATAGGGACAAGATAGACTATGAGAAGCAGCAAGTTTATATATGGCAACGCTACACTACAAACGCACAAAAGCCACAACCAAAATCTGGTTCTAAATATCAGAATAATAAAAAACAAGGTGACTCCAAGAACCCGAATAAATCCATCCTAAAACGCCATGGAAACGCTTCCAGTTTTGAGTCAGATGGTTCTGACTATGAGAGTCGTTCACTAGGCGTTTCCTTTTGTGATGATGATGATAATTGGCGAGTTAGATCTACCTCCCCTGAAACCGACTCTTCACAAAAATCTGTTATGATGCCCTCTCGGAAAGAAGATAAACCTTCATACTCCTTGTTTCAAAAGGAGTCAAAAAACGAAAGAGGACAAGGAGATCATCAAAGAAGAGAAGGGGGAGGGGGATCCGGGGGATCGAGCAAAAGAAAGAAATATGCATAGGAGAAGTTGTGGATAATGTTATCAACATTTCACATAAGACTCTTACAGATGACCAGATTGCGGTTCTAAATAGAGGTTTAAATTTTGCCCCATACCAAGATTTTAATTTATTCAATACCATCATTGATCTCCAAAAATTAATTCGCAAATTGTCTCTTAAAAAATATTTTAATAGAAAAAAGGGACAACAGAGGTTCCACTATATTCCACTGATAGAGGTCTAGCTGAGAATGTTGATGGTATTGATGTTTCAATGGAGAATTTGGATTTGCATTCATTTCGTGAACAATGTGCTTTATCAGATCTTAGAGATCTTTATGATGAACAAAATCAGGATTTGGAGCCTGAGATCCCTTCCTCATTCAGCTTCTTTGGGCAATTACACTTAGGTCTTAAGAAGAAATCAACCTTTTGCCCTCATATTTTTAACAATCATAATATTAAGACCTTTGAGAAGCTGGTTGAGAGGGATCTCAGGTTATTGGCTAGGGGTATTGTACCCCGGGGGGTTCCCTCTTTAAATAAAACGAATCTGTCAGATATTGACTTCCAGGAGATGATTGCCCTCAGGGAAGATAGGTCTATTACAATCAAAAAGGCTGATAAGGGAGGGGCCATTGTGGTGCCCTCTTCTTCAGATTATCAGGCAGAGGCACTTAGATTACTTGAGGATGTTGAATCTTATACAAAATTGACATGATCCCACATGTGAGTTTTTACACCTTTTGAAAGAGATTCTTGAAGAAGGAAAGGCCCTATTTGTACTTAACACAAAGGAATATGAGTTTCTCTACAATGCCTCACCTATTGTGCCCATCTTCCACCATCTCCCAAAGATCCATAAGTCACTTGTCCGCCCTCCTGGGCGGCCCATTGTGGCCAGTATTGGATCTTTGGGAGATGGGTTATCACGCTACATTGATGGTTTTTTACAGCCACTGGTAAAAAATCTGCCTTCTTTTCTGAGAGATTCTATGGATCTTTTATCCGCTATAAAAAATGTTATGATAGAAAAAATTAAACTAAACATATACTAAGCGCTTAACCTATTAGCCTAACTTAACAATACACGATAATGATGGATAAGTGCTGTAAATGTTGGAATTCCCTTACAAAGATACAACAATAAACTAGTGAATTCTACAGACTAATATAACAAACTGAGAAGACGGCTGCCTAAGGATTGAAAAACCACAAACCTATCCACAAGGTAAGTACAACAATAGCTTAAAAACAAAAATAAAACAAACAATGAAAGAAAACAGAAATAGTCCTTGGCGCACTATCTGGTATATAAACCTGCAGAAAAATGAAGTTCAAAGATCTTGGTAGTGAGGATTGTTGGTCCGGAATCCAATCGTACTCAAAGTCCTCTGAGGTGGTGGAATCAGATTTTTGCGAATGATGCTTTAATGCATGCCAGACCAATATGATTGGGTTCAAAGCAGGATCTTAATGAATGTTGCAGATGTGTTTTGGGGTCAATGTCTTGGAAGGACTGGTGACCACTCCAGATGTGAAGTATTCAGAAATGTTACGTTCTTCCCTCTGAGCAATAATGACCTTCTGTATGTAGACTCTCTAATATGAGGAAAAAGCCTTAATGGACTGGTCATGCACAGCTGCATCTAAAGACTTAGTAAACAATTATTTGGAAGTCTGACTCCTCCTCCCTGTCAGACTTCCAAATAATTGTTTACTAAGTCTTTAGATGCAGCTGTGCATGACCAGTCCATTAAGGCTTTTTCCTCATATTAGAGAGTCTACATACAGAAGGTCATTATTGCTCAGAGGGAAGAACGTAACATTTCTGAATACTTCACATCTGGAGTGGTCACCAGTCCTTCCAAGACATTGACCCCAAAACACATCTGCAACATTCATTAAGATCCAGCTTTGAACCCAATCATATTGGTCTGGCATGCATTAAAGCATCATTCGCACAAATCTGATTCCACCACCTCAGAGGACTTTGAGTACGATTGGATTCCGGACCAACAATCCTCACTACCAAGATCTTTGGACTTCATTTTTCTGTCAGGTTTATATACCAGATAGTGCGCCAAGGACTATTTCTGTTTTCTTTCGTTATTTATTTTATTTTTGTTTTTAAGATATAAAAAATGTTAGTTGGAAAAAGACTTTTAGATGGGTGACATTGGACGTGATGTCACTTTACTCAATCATAGATCACGAGCAAGGGATTCGAGCAGTGGAATTTTTTCTTGATGCTTCTACATTGTCCATTTCATTACGTGCCTTTCTTTTGGATTCTATTATGTTTCTGCTCACCCATAATTATTTTTCTTTTGATGCACAATTTTATCTTCAGACACGGGGTACTGCTATGGGGACGTCATTTGCCCCCTCTTATGCTAATTTGTTTGTGGGTCTTTGGGAATCCACACACATTTTCGGTGCTGATAATTCTTTTCGTCATCAGATTATTTTCTATAAACGGTATATTGACGATTTGATTATGATTTGGGATGGGGATTTATTATCACTGCATGCCTTTATTCATACACTTAATACTAATTCTTTAAATCTTAAATTTACTTATGAAGAACACATGAATCACATCAATTATTTAGACATTACTTTATTTATTGACACGACAGGCACTATTCAAACGGACATTTTTAGAAAGCCTCATTCACGTAATACTTTATTGGAAGCAGACAGCAGTCATTCTAAATCATCATTCGAAGTATACCCAAGGCTGAATTCCTTCGACTAAGACGGCTTTGTTCAAATGACGATTTATTTGAGCATCAAGCAGAGGAATTAAAAACTCGATTTGCTCAAAGAAAATATAATCACACTGATATTGAAGCAGCATATCTGTGTGTCAAATCTACAAACAGGATCGATTTGTTATCGAACTCGTCTGTGAAGTTCAAGAAGAAACATGAATTGGATCGAGTGACGTCTGCTCTATTTGTCACCCAGTTTAGTCGCCAGGCTGAACAGATTCGTTCTATCATTTATAAACATTGGGGGACCCTCACTCTTGATAAGGACCTACATAGTTCAGTTAACCAGGGTCCAGCCATTACTTTTAGGAAATCCAAATCCTTATCTGACTATCTTTCTCCAAGATTGTTTGACTCTAAGAAGTCTAACAAATCTGTTTAAAATAAAAGGTTTTTTTAAATGTGGAAAATGTTGCGTTTGCTGCTATGCGAAACCAATTAAGTCTATTAAGACTATTTATTCTAAAAAGAACTATAGGATCCCATCCTTTATTAATTGTGACTCACAATTTGTCATATACTTTCTTACCTGTGGCTGTGGCCAAGGGTACGTGGGCTGCACTATACGCCCTGTTAAAAACAGAATCATGGAGCATATACGTTCCATTAAAAGAAAAGATTTCATGTTACCAGTTTCAAAACATTTTACTGACTGTCCTTCAGGAGGTCTATCAAATGTTCATTTTTCTGCTGTAGAACTGGTGCCCATGCCCATGAGAGGGGGTGATAGATTAAAGCTCCTCAACCAGCGGGAGATGTTTTGGATCCATTCTTTGGATACATTATCCCCTGCAGGAATTAATACAGAATGGGATCTAGAAAAGGTGAAGGGAAACACAAAATGGATGTGCCCCCTAAAAGAATTCACTTAAATGCACACCATAACAGTGTAAAAATTAACTTTTAATAAATTTACTTAAAACATATATTACCAAAGTAATGTGTAATGTGAATTAAAAATATATTAAATCAACGCTATCAGGCAACCTTGTCGTCAGTTATAAGTTCATACTATCCCATTTAACCACTTAATAATGGTGGGATATGGAGGACACAGATTGCTAGGAGTCAGGGTGTTAACCCCTCTGGAGCAACGGTGAGACCCAATAATGGAAGTGTATAGATGTACACAAGTGAGTGGCCAATGGGTTAAATGTCCAGCTACCTTGCTAGATCAGCCAGCACTGCGCACTATAATGGAGACTTTAGTGTGTTAAAATAAGAGTGCTAGAGTGATAAAGCTGGCAAATGCAGTGATAATGGTAGTACATACACTGCTTGTCCGGGATGGGAAGGGAGCGAAGATAGCAGGGATACACCATGAAAAATAAAAAATAAATGCATACAATAGTGTAATAAGTTCTTTTCAATCTGGATAAAACATGTATGTCTTGGCTCTATAGCAATGCCTACTTACAGCAGGTCAAAAGGTAAAAAGCATTGATCTACACAGCAGGTAGAAAGGTGTCAGGATCTTCAGGAACAACAGCCCAGGTTTACAGCATAAGAAATCAGCACCTCAGCTCAGACGTCAGTAGATGTGAGTGGATCAGAGACATGCAAAAGAAAGGCAGACCATAGTGTCGATCGTGCATAAAATTTATATAAACAAACAACAAATTTTAGGAATTGTACTCACATTGTGTACATAATCATAGTTCACATAAGGCTTTACTTGAGGCAAATGGAGTGCTGGTTCAGTGTGGAGCAGCTCACCGGGGATCTTCTCCTTAGACTCACAACAGACCGGGTGGGAGATGGCGTCTGACGTCACATCCGCTGTTGGGGTGACGGCATCCGGTCTTGGAGGCAAACGGTGGGGGAACTCAGCAACTCTGAAGCCTTCAGTAGAAAGAGCAGCTGCAGCAATGAAAGTGGCTCTACGCGTTTCGTCGTACTAGACAACTTCCTCAGGAGCATTCATTGAGGAGAAGATCCCCGGTGAGCTGCTCCACACTGAACCAGCACTCCATTTGCCTCAAGTAAAGCCTTATGTGAACTATGATTATGTACACAATGTGAGTACAATTCCTAAAATTTGTTGTTTGTTTATATAAATTTTATGCACGATCGACACTATGGTCTGCCTTTCTTTTGCATGTCTCTGATCCACTCACATCTACTGACGTCTGAGCTGAGGTGCTGATTTCTTATGCTGTAAACCTGGGCTGTTGTTCCTGAAGATCCTGACACCTTTCTACCTGCTGTGTAGATCAATGCTTTTTACCTTTTGACCTGCTGTAAGTAGGCATTGCTATAGAGCCAAGACATACATGTTTTATCCAGATTGAAAAGAACTTATTACACTATTGTATGCATTTATTTTTTATTTTTCATGGTGTATCCCTGCTATCTTCGCTCCCTTCCCATCCCGGACAAGCTACTATTGAAAGGAATCTGTACACATTCCTGGAAGGTTGAGAATTTGATCAGTGATCACCTTGACACATTTTATTTTGAATTTTAATTTTGTGCACTATTTTATCACAGATTGGGTGTGGTTAGCGCCGGTAACAAATCACTTTAAGTTCACTTAGTACATACACTGCAGCATAGACCTGCCAGACACGGCAGTGCTGTGCAAGGAAAGCAGGCACACTCACTATAAAATTAAAGGATTAAATAAATAACTAACTAATGGGATCAACACAGTTAGAGCCAGGAGACTGCTGACACTACATTAAAACAGCTCCAAGTAGGAGACTGACAACATTGCGCGTCCAACGCGCGTTTCCCTCCAGCAAAGGAGCTTCTTCAGGGACAAATTTTAAATCTAAAACATTTTTCATGAACATTTTGTATGAGTATTCTTGCTATGCTTCCGTCTCACGATGATAATAATGATTGTCTGTTTATTAAGTTATTTATTATTGTCATTTTTTTCTGCTTTCTAGTGATCAAATAAGATATATATTTATTAATGAATTCAATTGTCCTACATTTTCTTTTGGCATCTATTCTTCTTTATTATTTATTATTTGTTTTCCTTTTTCTAACTATATATTTACTTTTTTCTAGAATAATATTGTGTTTTACATATGTCCTTTAAACCATATCTATTGTGTCTAGGAGTTTGATGATATACCATTCATATGCCATCTTATGATATTAAAATTAACAAATCAATGGGTTAAATATACATTGAATATTCACTATAGATTTGGACATGTGTATGTTTATGTTTCCACAGTTGATATATATGTGTTATTGATATTTCTTTTGTATGTGATTGGTCTTTTTTATTAATTTTTTACCTGTTTATTCCCTCTATGTGGATCTCTTCCCTCTGAGCATTACGCCCCTTTCCTGTGTTTCATTTCACAGGGAATTTGTGTCCTGGGGGTTTGTGTTTACCTGGACACAGGTGGGCGGTGCTTTTGAGGGTGTAAACCATATAAGAGTTTGATTAAGACCAGTGAAACTACTCTTTGATAAAGCGCACCCTGCGAGAGGTTTCTCTTTTTAATTAGTTATGTCCCAATAAATAATTTGTTATTTTTTCTATTAGCCTCCAGTTCTCGTTTTTTCATAGTTGTGATCCAAGTCTTTTCCTTCCTGCTTACTACGTACAGTCAAGCTGGTGGTTTTATTAAATCTACCAGTCTTAAACACTGGCATATTCTGCAAAATGATGATATATTATCTGAAAGTTGCTGTGTACCACCAATGGTGGCATTCAAAAGAGGGAGGAATCTGGCGGATAGCCTGATACATGCAGAAAATGAGGGTAACTACAGAACTCCTCATTTTCTGGAGGGTGGCAGACCGGGTAACTTTAGATGCATGAGCTGCTCGGTCTGTAACAGTCTGACTACCGGTAGTCAATTCAGTCACCCCCCAAAGCGGGAGAATCATAAAAATTAAAAATAGACGCCCCACAGCGTGTGCTCCGCTGCTACAGAGACT
The DNA here is from genome assembly GCF_040206685.1 of Ascaphus truei. NCBI lineage: Eukaryota > Metazoa > Chordata > Amphibia > Anura > Ascaphidae > Ascaphus > Ascaphus truei. The sequence goes on along the minus strand of NW_027454449.1, from coordinate 9,648 downwards.
GGAACAGTGAAAGACATTATTGCTTGGCACGGCGAATTGGCTGTACTGCTGTTCAGCTGAACTGGAGACCTCCTAAGTACTACCTTGAGGCTGAGGGCTGTACTAACAGCTAACCGATTGGAAGACCACCCAGGCCCTACCCCCGAGGCTGAGGGATTGAGAAGGAGAGAGCCACGACATCTCTATTGGCGTCCGTTGGTGCTTGGGTAACATTAACCCTGAAATGATTGTTTTTTCTATCTAAATGTACGCTTAATACTCACCTTTATTTTGTGGTTACTAATATAATTTTTAATGCACTATGAGCGTTGTGCGCTGTGTTTTTTTGTATTTCTGTTTGCTATTAGGGGGTATTTGAGCCATCCCTGGTGCCACAGCTGCAGACGTTCCATATACTCTACGTGTTTAAAGGTCACCTCTTTTTGTACATCACTATATCACCTCACTTTTATTGATTGTAGTAGCGCACTATATCTTTTCACATTTTCTCACTCCAGATAGGGAGACTTTCTTATTGAGACGTGAAGCATTCTGGATACATGCTTTAAATACCAGCAACGGTATGGGTCTTAATGAGCAACAGAATTTAAAATGCTTCCTTAATAGAAGGTAATTTTTTGTCTTTCTACAGGCATATTTGATCTTGCACCATCCATGGACTCTGCACTTACCTATTGGGAAAATTATCCTTTTTGTGTGGTTTTTTTCCCTTCCCTCCCTCCCCCTTCTCTCCCCCCCCCCCCCCCCTGGCTGTGTGTACCCATTTCTGACTAGGTATACACACTAGTATATTCTAAATACTGATGTACTGCATATTCTTATGTGGCATTTCACGGTAACTTTGCAGGATTATACTGATGTCATCAGCAGTATACAGTCACATGTTTTTAATAGTATATTGCTGTATTAGTTTTGTGCACATATGCTTTATGAATATTTTGGTGTGTGGTTTATTTACACTTTCAGGGTGATTTATAGGAGTGTGTCACTCCTCCCTGCTCTGACACTGATCCCATGGCGACGGATACATCTTTGTCCAGCCCTGTGAGTACAGTCTTGATTGGTGCACACCCCCCCCTTCCCCCCGACGGGCGGGTCACGCTGACGTCATCATGGGGGAGTGTTCAGTCTGGGGAGAGGTGTGGCTGTGGCTGCATTCCTCCAAGACAGCTCTATGCTGTATTGCCAGGGATTTAGACCTAGACGTCTGACGTCACTAGGGGGCGCCATATGGTAGCTCTGACATCACTAGGGGGCGCCATATGGTAGCTCTGACGTCACTAGGGGGCGTCAACATCCTGGTTATGTGGCAGAGCGGGGAGAGTATCAGGGGGGTGGTATATATTGTGACTGTTTTCTTGTGTTTGGTAGCCTTCACCTTGAGAAAGGCAGTATTAGACTGCCGAAACGTTGGACTTTATGGCATATTAAACCTCCTTTGAGTAAGACCGTGTGCCTGCTTCTTCTTCTTTGTCCGGCTACAGGAAGGGTCAGGAGACAGGGAGGACAGAGGCAGGAGAAACCCATCTGACTCCGGCCTTGCCTGTCCCTACGAATACAAACATACAACCCCTCACTGAATAACATAGCCCTAATCCCATGTAATAATCCTGGGTGTAAACAAAATAATGGTTTTATGAATATTGTAATGGTTTATTAGGGACCTAGGAGGTGGCTAGTGGTGCTGTTATGTGTATTTTTGTTTATTGTGGGTAGTGGGGGTGGATGAACGGGGTATTGGCCCCAAGGATGGGTGTTTAGGCCTACCGGGTGGGGGGGGGGGGTAGCGGGAGGGGTTAACCCCTTCATTACCTTAGCGGTATTAACCACGAAGTTAAAGAAGAGGTTAAGTCATCCTGCAACCCCCTGGCAAGGCCTAAACACCCACCCAGGGCCAAATACCACCTTCACCCACCCCCGCTACCCACAATAAGCCTGGCACGGGTGTATAACCCCTTCATTGCCTTGGCGGTAATGAAGTTGCCTGTAAATGCATTTTTTATGCATCGGATTCATGCCGGGGGTCTCTGGTGCTGATATTAATGGATATCAGCTCTGGGACACATGCATGTTATTTTCATCGCAGCTTCACCCCACCTTCTTGCCAACTTTTGTGGCGGGACAATTTGGAGAAGAAACAGCAATTTTAAAGTGGCGATCAGCCGCAATAAGCTGATCAGGGCTTATAGAATTGAGCGTGTTTGAAAAACTGGCGATCAGTGCTGAAAAGTGGCTTATCACCGCGCGTCTGCCGATTTTATTTATTTATTTATTTTCCGGCAAAAAAACCCCGGTTATTTTTGCTCTAATCGCCAGCTTCTCTGGGCTTTCTGAATCGCTGTAGGCTTTTTTGGCTATAAACTGGTGATAAGTGGCTTATCGCTGCTTACTGCATGAGGGCCTTAGGGAGGATTTGTTCCTGTAAAGTACACCTAGTTTGGCATAGGATTTGGATGTCAGGGTATCAATGTGCATCCCAAATGTTAAATGGGAGTTGAACTATATGCCCAGATATTTCAAACAAGTAACAGGGCTAGGATGGTATTAGAGCTGGTTTTTATCTGAAGCTCTGTCATTGGCAGCTTTAGCAATTTAGCTCTGGTCCCAAATACCATTGTTACAGTCTTGTCAGTGTTTAAAATCAGTTTGTTTGGGAATCCAGTTTCAAGTCTCAAAAAATCAGATTGAAGTATGTGTTCAAGGTCAGAGAGGCGAGGGCTGCGTGCATATAGGATCAGATCCAAGGCCTCTCACAATAACCTGTTAGGAATATTATTTTCTCATCTATCCGACATAAGTATAAAATATACTCTACCAAGACCCCTAATTACAGAGTTACCCACCTTATACGGGAGCAGCTGCCAGACGAGTACAGTAAATGTATCTTATTTCTTTTACCACTGGAGGGCAGCGTGGAGTTGCAAGGAGTGGCGCCCGTAAGGACGACGTGCCAGTTAGGCGGAAGGAGACGCGCGCACACACTTTTATGTGAAACGGATATTTTTGGGGAGGGATTTAGTAGTCTGAGTGAGAAAATTGATATTTTGTCACAATGGAAAAATGGAAAAATTAACCATTTAAATATGCACAGATTTTATCCCACGTTTGGAAATTAGGGATGTTGCCTAAAAGTCTGAGAATGCATTAAGTGCCACCCACGGGCTTTAATGAAGCAGCATTTGTGGGATAAAGGAACAGCATCCTGTATAAAGGTATTTTGGGCTCGATATAAATAATTGAAGCCAAAAACTAATATTAAGTAAATTGAGAATGGAAAAATATTCAGCACAAACGTACAGAATGTGATATTCTGAGAGATCTTACAGATGTTATCAAATCCCACAATGAATATATAGAAAATGTCTGTATAGAACGAGTCAAACAAGAATATGCCAATAAAACGTTTAATTGGGAGATACAGGGGCCACAATTCAGGTCAGTTAGCTGGAAGAAGGGAAGCCGGTCAGCCAGAAGAGCAGGTCCTCCGGTCAGCCAGAAGAGCAGGTCAGCCGGTCAGCTCTGAGATCAGCATTACTTATATCCCCTAAACGTTGTCCCCTGCATGTAATGCGCAGAACAGCCTGCACTGCATATACTGTACATGACATACTTAACCCTTTCTTTTCGCTCGACTCTAATCTGAATGATTTGCTAATTGGTTTGTAATTAGAGAGATATTTGTAGCAGAATCCCATGTATGTTCTTTTACCTTTTTAGATACCGTTTGTGTAATAAAAGATATGAGATCAGAGGGGCTTCCTGTTTGCACTCGTGTTTTGGCAGAAGTGTATATGTGACCCTATAAATCTCCCTCACACCCGGCTTGGCAGCGTGACACTAGTGCAATGACCTGGGGAAGAATCACTGAGCTGTTAGCAATAGATACAACGGATAGAAAAGACACTACACATAGGTTGGATTAAAGAGAGTATTTTATTGAAATAATGAATCTCTTTGCTGGTAGGGGCCTGCAGCACATTGCAGAGCAATATAGTAACACGCAGAGCAATGCACTGCAGGCCCCTCCGGCAGCAAAGGAGTGAAGACCAATGCAGGGTGTATAAAGATCTCACTGATAATTCATGCACAAAGGGCAATTTGTTGCTGTGATCCAGAGGAAGGCGAAACATAACCCCTGCTGTGCAATGGGGGAAAAAAATTCCTTCCTGACCCCATTAAATGGCGATCGGAGGGTCCCTGGATCACTGCGCAGTGAGATCAGATGGAGCAGCACAGATCAGCGTTGTTATACACAGGGGCACACTCAGTATATAGAGATGTGGGTGATGGGGCCCTTGTGCCCCTGTGTATAACTCACCTGCTCCCCCCCATCCCCCTGCATATCTATCCCATTCACCCCTTTTCCTCCCGCATACCTCGCAGGGCCGGCCGGCCATTAGGCGGTCGCCTAGCGCGCAAAGGTCCTAGGGGCGCATTAATAATCATTATTATTTTTTTTCTTATTATTTCTAATTTATTTATCTTTTTTTTAAATTATTATTCTTTTTTTTATCCAGTATTTGGCGCCCTTTTGTTTTTATTTTGCGTCGCGCTGGGGTGCGGTCGCACCCCCTGCAGTCCCGATAGCTACGCCACTGTTTATTTTATTATTTTATTTATCTTGTTATTTTTTATACAACTGGGGCACAAATTTTAAGTTTCGCCTCGGGCGCATGAAACCCGTGCTCCGGCCCTGCTCCTTGTTCTCTCTCACCCTCTCACGCCCAATATCCCTATCTCCCTCTAGTACCTGCCCCTCCCGCAGCCCTTCCTGATCTTATCTGCCTCTCCTGCGGTCAAACCAACTTCTCAGGGCCCCTAGAATACCCCTGTATCTACGCCCTGGCTCCTCTGCTACCTGCTCCCGGCTTCTTCTCCGCCTAAAAAAGGTGAAGCAGCAGATCTGTCCGCACCTCTCGTATTCTCCTACCTGCTCCTGGGGTCTTCTCTCTCCGCCTAAAAAAGGTGAAGCAGCAGATCCGGCCACACCTGTCGTATGCTCCTTGGTCATCGTACACCACGTCTGCCTCCTCGGCCGCCTTGTAGCCCACCTCATTGTTCCACTTGAACGCCCCGCTTTTTCGTATGCCTCGTCGTCCGCCTCGTAGCCCCGCCTCGTCGTCTGGTGGCACAAAGGGCACCACCTTCGTGCGTGTCCTGACCTGCAGGAGACATGAAGTGTTTGTAACCAGGGACAGTGATACTCTGTATCGCAAGAGCTCCTGTGCCACTTATACCCCCTCCGCAATACCACGTTATAACCGCCCTCCACAGGGCAAATACCCGTTATACCCACCTCCCAGGCCCAGTACCCAGTTATACAACCCTCCCAAGGCCCAGTACCCTGTTATACACCCCTCCCAAGGCCCAGTACCCTGTTATACGCCCCTCCCCAGGCCCAGTACCCTGTTATACACCCCTCCCCAGGCCCAGTACCCTGTTATACACCCCTCCCAAGGCCCAGTACCCTGTTATACACCCCTCCCCAGCCCAGTACCTGTTATACCCACCTCACCAGGGCCCAGTACCCGTTATACCCACCTCACCAGGCCAGTACCCATTATGTACCCCTCCCCAGAAGGTCATATTTCTATTTATCAAAAATACATTGAGTAACCTCTGGTTTTCAGGCATGTCCTAGGGGAGTTATCACAGAGACACAGAAACGTCGCTGAGTTTGGTGAGTAACTCCCTTAACCTCTCAGCAGTTGAATTCCCCATTAGGCGCTTAACACGTTAAAAACAAGCGTTGCTATTTCTCTGCATGAAGTTGCAGGTAATTGGAAGAGTTACACAGTGACGCTATTTCATCACTCACCTTCTTCTCCCGAAACGGTCTTTTCTGTCTTATTTCCGGCTTCACATCGGATATCCATATCCATTCTTGGCCTCTGATCTGTATGCAAGACAATGCTTTAAGACAGGGTTGCGCAACCTTTTTCCCTGCTCCCCCCCTCCCCCCTCCCCTACCTTGTCTCCGACGTTCTGATGTAACGACGTCATGTGATATCACGTTGCTATGGCAATGCCACATCATGTGACGCCACGTTGCTGTCGCCAGAAGCCACCGGAGACAAGGAAAGGGAACTTACAGAGGACTTGCGCGCGATTTCCGGATTTAATTTAAATGCTGTGGGGAAGAGCGAGGGCCACTGTAAGCGCCGAGCCCCTCCTCCAAGAAAATGTCGCGCCCCTCGATTTGCACACCCCTGCTTTAAGAGATATTCTGGGACCCTCCAACTCCTCCATCGGACCCTTCCTCATACTCATATTGACTGACCTTGCAGTGCTCTGCCCTGACTTGCACTGACCTGCTATGATGCCTCTGAAAATACCATGCTAACTCATTCTGAACATACATGTGTCCTTTCTACATGTTACTCAGCTTGTATGGGCACAGACAGCTTTCCCGGGGTCCAGGACTAGTTTCCACCGGGGACCCTCACCCATGGGTCGGCGACCTTGCGAGAACCCACCCTCCCCCCCAACCTGTTTTCTCTTGCACTGCATAGACTACAACATTTCGGCCTGCTGGTCTTTTCAGGTAAAGTGGCTAAACCCACTAAATCAGCAAAGAAAGGCCAGCAGCCAAACATTGTAGTCTGTGGCACAATAAATTATCTTTTTTTATTCAAATCTGTGTGCCCTTTTCCATCAATCTTATTGTATACATGGACGAAATGCCGGTCTTCCCTGAGACTAAGGGGCACTGGTAAAAGTATCACTAATTGTTTTTTTTGGTATGCAGCAAATCCCCATCATTTTTGCGTTCTCTTGCTCTGCCCCAATCTGACACACCACCTTGCTCTCTCACCCCCCTCTTACACTCCCCATCACCCTTCCCTTCCCCAAAGGTTGTCCTTTAATCAGATCTTACCCAAATTGTCTCCATCTCCCTTGGAAATGTTCTGTCTTTAAGCTGTGTGGCTCCTCTTGATCCGAACTTTCTTAGCTGACCCCTTTAGGTTTCGGCTCCGAGGGTCTAAAAATAAGCGACTCCGAAAAGATGTGAAATATGCACAAGGGTCCTAAAATATTTATCTAATGGGGCTCTGAGGGGGAGACTTAAATACTAGTTAATATAATCTATTTAACTAACAAATATGATCTATTAAACTAAGAAATATAATGTATCAAACTAAATAAATATCTATTAAACTAATAAATAGAACTATTGTACTAAGAAATATAATCTATTCAACTAAATAAATAAATCTATTTAAAAACAATACAATAAAAAGCTGGAGAAATGATACGTTAACCAAGCCACAGATTTGATGCCAATGAGCCGTTGAACTCCTTGCAGATCCACCGTCAGCTGGTTGTGGCAGAAAGTGGTGACATGCAGTAGAACAGAGTGGTTGAGCTGTAACCACGGCAGTCAGGTCAGAAATCAACACAATATTTTTTGAATTTAGAATGAGAATGTTCAATATGTCACATTCTGGGCTCAGACCCTGAGCCCTGTCACATGTTAGCAGCTTGTGATAATAGAAGATATCCATATACTGGGATGTGATAAGAGACATGAAGGTCATTTTATACTGGGTCCCATAACCTGCTTTATATGAAGTATCATTTTACACTAATTAGTAGAGATGCTACATTTTGAAAAATAGCGCTTTTGGCGACATTGTTCATTTTCTCTACAAATGATAAATGAAAAAGTTGGATAAAACGTTATATGTGTGTGTGCGCGTGCAATATATATATATATATATACACATATACATACATACACATATAGTATGTTTATATATATATATCATACTATATGTATATATATTGTCTGTTTTATACACACACTAGCTGAGAGACCCGGCGTTGCCCGGGATGTAAATGCGTAATAGGTAGTATTATTTATAACTCGTGGAACAATAGGTGAGTATTTGTTGTAAAGGTTTCGGGGGGGGGGGGGAGAAAGGGGAGCGGGGGGGAGAAAGGGGAGCGGGGGGGGGGGGGAGAAAGGGAGCGGGGGGGGGGGAGAAAGGGGAGCGGGGGGAGAAAGGGGAGCGGGGGGGGAGAAAGGGGAGCGGGGGGGGAGAAAGGGGAGCGGGGGGGGGGAGAAAGGGGAGCGGGGGGGGGGGAGAAAGGGGAGCGGGGGGGAGAAAGGGGAGCGGGGGGGAGAAAGGGGAGCGGGGGGGGAGAAAGGGGAGCGGGGGGGGAGAAAGGGGAGCGGGGGGGGAGAAAGGGGAGCGGGGGGGGGGGGGAGAAAGGGGAGCGGGGGGGGGAGAAAGGGGCGGGGGGGGGAGAAAGGGGAGCGGGGGGGGGGAGAAAGGGGAGCGGGGGGGGGGGGGAGAAAGGGGAGCGGGGGGGGGAGAAAGGGGAGCGGGGGAGGAGAAAGGGGAGCGGGGGGGGGAGAAAGGGGAGCGGGGGGGAGAAAGGGGAGCGGGGGGGGAGAAAGGGGAGCGGGGGGGAGAAAGGGGAGCGGGGGGGGAGAAAAGGGGAGCGGGGAGGGAGAAAGGGGAGCGGGGGGGGGAGAAAGGGGAGCGGGGAGAAAGGGGAGCGGGGGGGGGAGAAAGGGGAGCGGGGGGGGGAGAAAGGGGAGCGGGGGGGAGAAAGGGGAGCGGGGGGGGAGAAAGGGGAGCGGGGGGGGGGGAGAAAGGGGAGCGGGGGGGGGAGAAAGGGGGAGCGGGGGGGGGAGAAAGGGGAGCGGGGGGGGGGGGAGAAAGGGGAGCGGAGGGGGGAGAAGGGGAGCGGGGGGGAGAAAGGGGAGCGGGGGGGGGGGGGAAGGGGTGTGGGGGGAGGGAAAGGGGAGTGGGGGGGGGTCGGAGAGCGGTGGGCATATGTATTGTCATAATTTATGTTTGGGCATTTCCCCCCCCCCCCCGCTTCCCCGTGACTCCCCCCCCCCCGTTCCCTGTGACTCGCGCTTCCCCCCCCTCCCGGCGGCCGCTTGGTCCCCCGATGTGCCGTCCTGCTGAGTGAGGCGTGCAGGCGGCTGCAGGAAGCGCCCTGTGTGGGCCTAAGACTCACGCTCCCCCCCCCCCCCCCCCCCGGCGCCCGCTCGATGTGGCGTCTGGCTGAGCGCGGTAGGAAGCGCCCTGTGTGGGCCTGAGGCTGAGGCGGGACGCGCAGTGGGCCTGAGGCTGAGGCGGGACATGCAGTGGGCCTGAGGCTGAGGCGGGACGCGCAGTGGGCCTGAGGCTGAGGCGGGACGCGCAGTGTGGCCTGAGGCTGAGGCGGGACGCGCAGTGGGCCTGAGGCTGAGGCGGGACGCACAGTGACTTACCTGAGCGGGTGGTAGCGCCGGGGAGGTAAGGGAGCGGCTGGGGTAGGAGGGCCGCGCTTCCCGTCCGGAGCCAGTGCAGGATGGCGCACGTGAGGGGGGGGGGAGGGGGGCGGACAGAGGTGTGTGTGTGTGTATAGAGCTGCTGTGTTGTGTGTGTGTGTGTGTGTGTGTATAGAGCTGCTGTGTTGTGTGTGTGTGTGTGTGTATAGAGCTGCTGTGTTGTGTGTGTGTGGTGTATAGAGCTGCTGTGTTGTGTGTGTGTGTGTGTGTATAGAGCTGCTGTGTTGTGTGTGTGTATAGAGCTGCTGTGTTGTGTGTGTGTGTGTATAGAGCTGCTTTGTTGTGTGTGTGTGTGTGTATAGAGCTGCTGTGTTGTGTGTGTGTGTGTGTGTGTGTATAGAGCTGCTGTGTTGTGT